>NC_061089.1:4480989-4620989 GCF_015104395.2 Macrobrachium nipponense | reverse complement strand
TTTGGGTGGAACTAACAACACATTATTTTTTTTTTCCTTTTTTTATGAGTTCAGCAGATAATTGCTTGACATCTAGTGAGTTACGGGAGATAGTTAATAGTGCCGTTGATTTTTCTTTTCTCCTTTTTTGGAAGTTAGCCATCGCTGACACAAGTTTTTTTCATCATGGGTGAATATGAATTTATTTTTTCTCTCCAGTTGGTGTGAATATTTTTTAATATCTCAGTTCGTGACTTAGAGTCATTGTTGGGGAACGTGTTTGTGTTTCAGCTATTTAATGCTGCAGAGAAATTTACAGGAGAATTTTTTGCATGTTTTGAATGCATACGTAATGGCACTACATTTTTTCTCTGGATATTTATGATCCAGAAATTGTGAGTTTCTTGCGCAATACATTTGTTGTATTTGTGACAACTTTGTGAGAGATAGGAAACTTGGCTAAGTTTTCTAGTGACCTATGTCGTAGTGCATATGGAGAAGTCTTGGCTAAGACACTTTGTATTGGGAGTTTTTGTTATAATGACTTGTGGCATATTGGTGATTTTTTCTAGAATTTTCTAGACAGTTTTATTTGCCGAGTTTTTGCCCTTTTTTAGCAGTTATGTTAAATGGAGAGAGTTTTATAGTTTTTGACTATAACATTGAGTTATTCTCTGGAGAATTGGAGTTATAATTGGAGGTATATATCATTTTGGAGTTATAATTTGAGATATAATATATTGGAGATATATTTTTGGCCATTTTTGATATTTGCCAATAATGGTGATATGAGCTATGTTTAGTTCAATTATTTTGCAGCCATCTTTGTTGCAAATGGAGACACATATTTGGAGATTATGGGGCAATATTTGTGAGTGTGTGAGTTAGATGCCTTGAGTGCACATTTTTTTGGAGATATATTTTTTGGAGCCTGTTTTGTTCCACATGGAATTATTGGGGAAATAGAGGTAAATATTTTTTATTTGCCAAAATAGAGGTGATTATTCTCTATTCCTGGAGTGGTGGTGGTTTTTTATTAACATGTGGCTATTGGAGAAATATAAGGGGAGTGCTTTTTAACCAAATGGAGGAAATATTTTTATAACCGGAGTGATGTTATTATTAATATGGTGAAATATATGGAGTTGGAATTAATCTTGGGCGGGTGACCTTTTTTTTGTGGTTATGGGAGTTTTTTCGAGCCAAGAGAAGATTTCTGTGGTTCTTTCTCTTTGGTTTCGTGACTATTTAGAGGCGAGTGACATTACTGCATTACGAGTCCTATGGAGATGTGTGCATTTGTTATGTTCACAAGTGTGTTATTTTGGAGGCATATAATTGGGCTGTGTCATGTTGAGAGAATAAGTCTTTGAGACAAATTTTTGAACACATTAGTCATATCCTGGAGTTAATTCTGTGAAATGTGTCTGTTAGACCTTTTTTCTGTAGAATCATGAGTTTCCAAACTTGTGTGTCTGACTAGACAATTTTTGTGCTGCTGTTTGAGCATACGTCCGCAGGCGATTTTTCTGCTGACAAGCGATGTGATGAGCCGTGTGCTGACTTTTCCTCTGATGATGATAGATCAGAATTTTAGCAATATCTGGAAATGTTGACAATAGCATTCCACGAAAGCGCATGTGTAAGAGTTTGCTTTCTGGCAAATTCCATAACTTTACAGGGAGCATTTCTTGGGAAAACGCGTGAGTTATGCATATTATACATATGCTATGTATTTTGTGATTGGGGAAACCTATTTGTGATCATCCTTTTTTTTATTTTTATTTTTTTTTTCTTCCTTTTTCTATGAGAGATATAATTGGGGATTGAGTTTTAAATAGAGTTTCTTTTTGGACGGGAGATGTAATTTATCGGGAGATGTAATTTGTCGGGGGTTGCTATTTACGTAAAAGGGAGTTTGACATTAAGTCTCATTGCACTTAATTGTATGAGCAGTAAAGGGGGTTTTTGCTGTTAAACATTGGAGATTTTTGCTGATTTTGTGGGTTGTTCAAATATCAGAGCTTGAGAGAACATATTTTGGGTCTGGGTGTGTTACGTGATTCTTTTTTTTTCTTGGGCTCATTACGATTTTTTTCTTTTTTTTTCTTATGAGAACATTCGAGTTTGAAATGCGAGTGCAGAATTCCGTGGAGTTGCTGTGATTTCTGAGTTGTGTGTGTGCTGATGTGTGAGTTTGGAGAATTGAGTTGGAGAACTTGAACTTGATGTTTTTTTTCTTTGAGAGTTGTGATAAAGACTTATGATTTAGTAGTCATATTAAAGGGAGTTAATTGGGAGACGTTCAGTTAGTATTTCTGACTTTTTGAGATCGTTGTTTGATAGAAGTAGTATGTCTGGGTTAATTTTCTTAGATTGACCAGTGACTTGACTGACATACTAACACACCAAAAAAGTCATTTCCCAACGCCAGCAAGACGTCCACCAGCCGTGCAGAGAGGTTGCTGCCGTTTTTGGTGATTACGAGAGTCTTCAAGTTCTACAGCGTGTCTTTTGGGGATCTGCAGAAGTCGTGAGAAGTCTTCTACAATGAGGGAGGCATTCCGTCTTCCTACAGTCTACTGTCTGTGCAGCTACTTGCAGACAAGCAAAGAGGGATATTCAAGAATCCGAAGAGAAAAAATTCTAGTGTTATTGGGAGATAAAAGCGTAATATACCTTATTTCATAATGCCAGAGACGTGCAGTTATTATTTATATTTTATTTGAGCCGGCCAATGTGTTTTATATTATATGAGCTATTTTGTTGACCATTTTGCTAGGCGGGGGCTAGCGTGGTAGTGGCCGAGCCATGTAGGCCTAGGGTTTTTGATTAATAATATATTGTCCATGTGTTCTCTGTGACCTATGGAATGTGGAGAACAGTGGAGAGGCGACGACCCGAGAAAGCTGACAATGAATTTCTATGGGTGGTGTGAGATAAAACTGCTTAGTTAGACAAGTCAATGTACTAAGTTCATGAACTCTTCTCAAAGTGCCTTTGTGAAACTGGTTGTGGCCAGTAATCGTGAGGCGTTAACGAAGTGTGTGTTCGTATGTGCGTGTGTGCCTCTTTCTGTTAATAATGTTGAATACCCAAGTCTATGGGGGATTTTGAAAGAGGCGTCTTCGAGAGAAAGGCAAGATGCCGTGGCGCTCACCGGGAGTCTTTGTTACATAGTGTTTATAGTGTTCCGACTGCTTGGGTGAGTGTTAAGATTACTTTAGCCAAAGAGCGGCTTGTTGTCTGTTTGACATTTTTAAGAATATCTGATCTTTAGATTTTGTTGCTAAACTTATGTGTACTTACCGGGATGTGTTCTGTGTCTTTGAAACAGACGGTTCTGGCAGAACTGGCAATGGAGGGACAGGGGTTCCCAGAGGGGTGTAGACTTTTTGGTGACTAATGGTGACTACCATTACTATTAGACATTTTACTGTTCGGGTTTTTTTTTTGAGTTAGTCTGTAAGACTTAATTTCTTATTTATTCGTTGTTAATAAATGTTTATTTTGATGATGCGACTCTCTCATTTTCATTACCTGTTAGAATGGAGAGAAAGAGGTGGAGAGTGGAGAGAGAGAGATTGCTTAGAGAGAGAGAGGTGTCGGTGCTAGAGAGAGAGAGAGAGAGAGAGAGAGAGGCTGTGTGTAATACTGTGTATTGGTTTGCCTGACGTTCGGTTCGAGCTACACGCTTACCTAATGAATAATGGGGGGGAATCTCCCCATACATATATATATATATATATATATAGATATATATTATTAATATATATATATATAATATTATTTACATGCAGTGGAACCTCTGTTTTCGAACGTAATCTGTTCCAGAATGTCTCAAGAAGTCCGAAACGTACGAAATCTGGAACAATAATTCCAATAAAGAGTAATGTAAATTAAATTAATGCATTCCAGACACCCAAAAATAAAAAAAATACATTTTATATAGAATTAACACCGGCTTACATACAGAAAACAATGAGAAATAAATATAAATTACTAATGAAATGGAGGAATAAACATTTAACATCTCTACCTCTATGGAAGACTCTTGTTAGTGTATGGAAGACGGAGAGGAGGGAAGAGGGAGGAGGAGAGGTTATTGTTAAGAAGGAGAATCCCCCTTCAGAGGGACTTCAGGTACCAAGGACCTTTCTGTGGCCACTTCTCCACTTTGGTTTTTATGGCACTATCTGGGGTTACTCCCCCTCTTGGTTGTTTACTGGCACTAGGACAAGCTTGAGAGTCACTAGACTCCTGTCGCACAGCAAAACTGCCCAGAGACATTTGTTTCTGGTGTCTCTTTAAATTTGCCTAAAGTGAAACATTAAAAATATTGGAGACACCGATTACAGCATCTTTGTTGGGGTGATAATTCTCCACAAAATTTTTAACATCACTCCACTTTGTAAACATGTCCTTAATAAGCCCTTATGCTTTCTGAATTTTTCAAACCAGCCTCTGTTGGCCTTGAATTCACTAACAGCAGCATTTGCAGGCATTTTCCTACTGTGATCAGCATGCAACACCATCCAACACCTTACTATGAGTTCTTTCTTAAATTCTATAGTGTTTCTCGCCTTTTTTTTTCACAGAAGGGCTGGCACTTGGAACTTTCTTTGGTTCCATGATTGCTTATTTAGCAATATATATATATATATATATATATATATATATATATATATATATATATATATATATATATATATATATGTATGTAGTATGTGTGTCTGTGTGTGTATGTGTGTATGTATATATATATATATATATATATATATATATATATATATATATATATATATATATATATATATATATATATATATCTTCTTCTCAACTTAGTTCCGTTTCCTTACCATACAGCATAGCTGGTCTCATCAATGCCTTATGGAACTTTTTCTTTAGCCTTAATGGAAGCCATTTGTCAGAAAGGACTCCGGAGGTAGCTCTTCAATTGTTCCAACCTGCTTTATGTAATGTTTTAATGTTTTACTTCCTCCTCCATTTTCCACCAGCCTCTATTATAGACCCTAAGTATTTGAACTTGTCTACTCAATTTCTTCTCCATCCAACTGCATACTCTCCCTGACATCACCTCAATTGTGGAACACATATATTCAGTCTTTGACGTCCTTATCCTCATTCCTCTTTCCCAGTGCTACTCTTCACCTCTCCAATATCCCCTCCAGATAAATCTCCTGAATCATCTGTACACACTTCTCTGGGATTATTGTCTCCAAATTTCCTACCTAGGGATTCTGTCATAGGCCTTTTCAAGGTCAATGAACACTAAGTGTAAGTTGCTTTGCCTCTCTCTGAATTCTCCATTAGCATCCTCAGTTAGAAAATACCATCTTTTGTTCCAATTCTTTTCGTAAATCGTTGCTGTTCTCTCCCTATTTCTACTTCTTCTCTTTGGCCGGTATTCACGATCAGGTTTACATGTCAATTTACCCATGACTGTTCTACGGATGTGTGTCCACAAGAAAAAGAGTAGGCTGTCAGTCGGACCATCAACTTGAGGTCATCGTCCTCAGTTCTTGCCTAACTTCTTTCGTGGCTGCACTAATTTTCAGCGATGGAAACTGCTGACTGATGATGAGGAGGCGGAGCTACGTAGACTGGCTGCTGTGACAATTCACTAAGAAATAGGAAAGAAGGAAAAAGGCTTTACAGAGTATGGTTTAAATTTTAAGTATTGCCTATTAAAGAGAGATGTCTATTCTCATACAATATTAATGAATAACATTAAATTAGAAAATCAGAACTGGGAGTTGATTCAGTTATTTATGAAATGGACCGTGAAGCCTACTTTTGCTAATAACATCTTTCATAAGAAAGGCAGGACACTGGCCTAGGCATATACCAAATGGTCTGTATCACCATAGATATAAAGGGGAGAGATTGGACAGACAAGTGACAATCGCATGCACGTAAGGCGCCTTTCTTATGAGATGGTTCTCAGAAATGGCAGGGGTAGCGACTGCAGAGAGCAACAGCAACAAAGCCATTTCTGGCACCCAGTGCTGGGCCACCAACTGTGTTCCATACAGAAACAGCATCACACAAGAACAGGGGATCATATTTCACAAGATGGTGACATTTTTCCCATTCAAGAAAATCTGTATAAGTGTGTTGAAACCACCTCAAGTGAGCGTGTGTTAGATCACAGTCAACAACGCGCCTGCTTTATGAAGTAATAACATAATGAATGTTGCAATAAGCTTTTTATTAAAGCCTATTTAACATTAGATTTATGTATCCTAATAAATTAGCATATCAGGCTATCCATGGTTAAGTCTGACGTTTTCCCTACTTCTAATACTACAATGGACATAATATCATGAGGCCTTGCCCTAGGCTTCCTGCAGTTTGAAGTATCAAAGTGAAGTGTTATACTGTTATTTACATGTTATTAATAAGTTCTCAAAAATAGTATGGAGAAGACTCAGCTGAATTTGATCTGCCAGAATACTTAAGGTAGTTTTCTTCTATTTTACAATTGTCATTTTTATCCAAAAGGATACTTCTGATTTATCCTACCTTATAGCTTTAAAAGTAAACTTTACCAACTAGTTAGTCTCAAAGAAACTTTACCAGCTAGCCAGTCTACCAGGCTTGATCACCAAATAACCGAGGCTATGCTACCATAGCCTAACTTTAGCTTAGCAAAAGTAGCCTAATTTGGCATAACCTTCAGGAATGCTGATTTTTTTATCTGTCCCCATCCACAGATTATGAAATACAGCTCAAGTCTTGGCTACTTACGAAAATAAGTTATTTTTACAGGCAAACCTAACTTAGACTGTGCAATGTAAATAAGCACTATGTTGTATTACTAGTCAGTATGGTTGTGACATTACATAACTTTAGATATGGTTACTATATGTCAGCAGAATGCAGCATAGTAATTAGTAAATGAATATTTTGCCATGTTATTTTTCTCACAATATCCATGTGCCTATATATTAGATTTCGTATTAACTTGCATTTTATTTTTCAACAAATCTCTATTCATAATAGAAGCCTTTTCAGAATTATTTGATTTTTATTTTTCTTTACTCGAACAAATACTCTTATACACAGTATTGTTTATTTTTTGCAAAAAAAAAAAATTACATTTCTCGTTATCAAGAAAAATATACTTAAAATTTATAAGAACTCTGGATTTTTAAACACTTTATCTTTTTCCATACAATTATAATTCTTAACTGGAAATTGAAACTTACGTTTCTGTATTGAATGTTGTATTGGAATTTTGGGTGAATAACAAAAGTTTATTATATCATATTATAAATATTTATTAATAAATATATACCTATATATATTATATATATATATATAGTAATATATTATATATATATATATCTATATATATAATATATATATATATATATATATAATTTTTAAGCCATCTGGATTACACTCATGCAGCTTTCAAATTAGATATTATTTAGTGTCACAAATGGAGATAGAGTAGTTTCTGTATGTTATCATTAATTATTATCATTAGTTGTTGGGCAAAGCTATTTAGTATTTCAAGAAATACCTGCCTACTAAAAAATCCAAATCAGTTGTTTATATTTGCTAGATGACACCAAATTGAAAGTTATATTCCTTGTTATTCTTTTCATTAGATACCAATAAAAATAATGCCGTTTGTTTTATTATCCCTATAATTACTATTTTGTCTATTAAACCTTGTACAACATTTACTTTGAATTCCGGGATTATTTTCTAACTGTCCCGAAATCCAGGGATCTAAAATCGGACTCAAACGGGAAACCTTAATTGTGACCTTACCTAAGATGAGATTGTTTCACTTCTCATCCCAACAAACAGTAGACTAGTGAATATTGGTTGTTAGGAATGGGAATATATAATTTTAGGCCAAAGGCAAGCACTGGGACGGGACCTATGAGGTCATTCAGCGCTGAAAAGAAAAATGAGAGTAGAAAGCTGTAAAAGGAGGAAAACCTCAAAGCAGTTGCACTATGAAACAATTGTTAGAAGAGGGTGGAAAGTAAGAAGGAAGAAAGAGAACATGAACGGAGGCACAGTAAAAGGAATGAACGTGGGGGCAGCTAGGGGCCGAAGGGACGCTGCAAAGATCCTTAAGTAACATCTACAGTGCTCCGCATGAGGTGCACTGACGGTACTACCACCCTACGGGGTATACTGGCTGTTAGACATCAGGGTATTGAACTTAGGCAATTAACAATACGGATTACTTTGCCCTTGGGTAAAGCATATATGGGATGACAATTATTTTACCATACTGATAAAATTTTATTGAACCATGAATAGCGAACGATGATAATAATAGTTCTGCCTCTAGAGAGTAAAACAGTACTGTAAATTTATGGTGGAAAGAAAGGCACATAAACGTCGACAAATTGGACAACTATATTGCTCAAGTGTACAGTATGCAGCAAAACTCGAGTGACCCGATTTCAGTGATTTTCGTTCAAAAGTGACTAACTGGCAACTCTTACCTTCTTCACATTTCTAATGACACTGAATTGCAACGGCGAAACATTTTGGAACTTCGCTCATAAAAAGATACAGTTCATTTAGCATGTTTTATAGTATAATGTTATATATTTTTTATCAAAATATAGCTAGGTCCATTAGAAAAAACATTAACACCTTAGTTTTTAATCATGGTAAATATGAAAAGACGTAAATATTAAACGAATTTTACATGTTAGCCATCATAGTAATTTATTTAATGTAATGAACGTAACGGAGATGTAGTTGTGGGCGTGGCCTAACATTACGTCAACTGTGGTCATTTGCCAAACATGGTTGGAGCAACCCGACAGCGACCGGAAACGTCACCCCCAACAAGGAGAGCTATAGTTGAGCTGCATCTCGCCAGATTTTCAAAAAAAAGACATAGCTAATCGTCTTAATATCAACAAGACAACTGTGTATAGATGGCTAAAACGATACAACGACGGAGAAGGATTGAAAAGCCACCCTAGATCTGGGAGACCCCGCTGCACAACCGCAGAAGAAGACGAAGTGTTAATTAACTTTATAACCAAACACCCGTTTTCGTCATCATTTTCAGTGAAACGAGAAACAAATATACAAACATCAGTTGACACTGTAAGACGTCGGTTTCGAGAAGCTGGTCTTCTATGTAGGAAACCTGCGCTCAAGCCTCTACTTACACAGACGCATATGGACCATCGTCTCGGGTTTGCGCTCGAATATCTGTCCAAGAGCGAGCAGTTTTGGGAAACTGTTATATTTTGTGACGAGAAGACTTTTTGCAACGACCAACAGGGAAGACTGCACTGCTGGCGTCCAGGAAAAACCAGGTAATGAACATTTACTTATTTGCCTTATATTTTTACGTGGTAGCCTAGGTGTGATATACTTTGTATTATAGGCCTAGTCTGTATATATGCTAAAGCTTTAACTGAATAGTAATTCCTATTACACTAGGTTTTATTTTTTAACCTGCCTCGACAAATATCTTTAATGGAAGTTACGATGTAATCAGGGAGAAATAATGCAAGAGAAGATATAAATTAATCTGACCTAGGGTGGGAGTTGGGAATTGTCATTACTGAGGAAGCAGTTTAAATGTCTATAAAATCCCGCCTCCGCTTCGACCGCCTGCGCTTCGAAGTGTTGCTTGGCGGGAAACCAGTCGCAGAGGAAGTTCGTGCTAGCTTTCCTTCGAGTCTCGTGAATGTTTGAATACACATTGCACTGACTTAAAAGTCGTTTAAGGTTACTATGCTATGACAACTTTCCTTATGCCTCTTTTCCGAATTCATAATATATACTATTAGGCCTACAACCAAAGATTTCTTTTAATTATTTCACTGTAAAAACTAAGTCTGGCAGAAAATACAACTGACGTAGCTGTTTCTAATATTTAAATAAGTTTTGGTTAAATGCATATTAAAGAACTGTATATATATATATATATATATATATATATATATATATATATATATATATATATATATATACATAGTTTTATAGAATAACCTTATAGTGTTTTCTTAACAATGCACTTCAAGTCTTAAAAGTTAAAAGTTCGGTGTTATAGCAATATTACTGAAAGTATGGCTTAATAAAAGCGCCAGTTCTTTTTTTCTAATCCATAAGATCTATTGATGAGAGGAAGAACTGCAGTTAAAACAGTTTCTTTTATATTTAAAGTAAGCCCACTGTCATAGTTTCTCTCCGAATATCTGTAAATTTATATTTTCTCTAAATCCTTCTCTCTATTTTTTTCAGATTTGAGGATAAATATGTAGAACCAAATCGACGAAGTGGGAGGATAACCGCTGGCCTTTGGGGTTGGATGGCGTCTTGCGGACCAGGTGCTTTAGTGCCAATCCATGAGCGATTAAATGGCAGGCAGTATGTTGACATTCTTGACGAGGTGCTGATTCATCTGTTAGGATGCTACTGATTCCGGAACCGTTGCCCATATTCTTGGCAATGGACAACTCCTCTGTTCATAATAGCATGCCAGTAAGAAAGTGGTTACAGCAGCATCCAGAAAGTTATTCGGATCGACTGGCCTGCAAAATCTCCGGATCTCAATCCCATTGAAAATTTATGGGCCATTATGACAAAGGAATGGGATGGCTCCGTTCTGAACAGTAAACAAGCCATCATAAGCCATTGCTTGTCAGTGTGGGAGTCAATGCGTGGGGAAAATATTTGCAGTAGACTGGTGACAGTATTCCTAGACGGCTTAATTCGGTAATAGACAACCTAGGCTCAATACTAAAATATTAATTAACCCTCTCTCTCTCTCTCTCTCTCTCTCTCTCTCTCTCTCTCTCTCTGTATGTATGTATGTATGTGTAGCTATATATGTATGACGTGTTTTAAAAGACGAGGTTGTGTTTACTCTATTTGTTTTGCTGGAATTTGTATATTATTATTTTTTTTTCACAGGGACCTATGTATTTCAAAGAATTATACGTATTTTTTAAAAATAATTATATTGGTATACCATTTACTTAACCTATACCGTTTTTATTATCAATCATATTCATTGTTTGCTACTTGGTTTATTAATGCCTTTTACTAAGTACCGTTATTATTATCCCAATAATATATTCATTATTTGCTGCTTGGTTTATTTAATGCCTTTACTAAGTTACATTTCTTGAGATCTACCTAAGATTTCATTAGACCCAACTGGTGAAGGTGCATAGTGGCCCGCCAATGGCTTAGCTTGCCTTACCCGTAGGCCAAGTGCACTTCGCGCTTCTCGATTATATCATTCTCATTAAGCCTATAGGCCTATGAGAAAATAATGACGGAAGTATACCACACCAAGACTGTGGAAGAATTTCACAAATCCTGCTTTATGGTCTTATAGACACCCTTCATAAGTTACAAAGATTTGATGCAACTTGTTGCTGTCTGGAATATAGCCCAGTATGTTATAAAGCCAATAGCATTGGCCTAGCCATTATTGTTTATAATACGTTTGCAGTTGTCATTCTGTAGAATCTGCACTCGACAGTTGTAGCTGATAATATCCGACCTGATATAGTCTTCCATTCCTAAAGTAAAAGTAAAATATATAAATTAGTTGTGTTTCTAATAGCGAAGATTACTCTTCACCTCGCTATTTATTCAGTTATTTATTATTTACTTTTCTTCAAACTGAAGAAACCCCTCGGGAGACTAGACTTATGTAGCACTAGCTATAACCTAAGCCTAAGCCATAATTTATTGCAAGTATCGAAATCATGATCTCGACTAACATTTGCTTTATACACAAAGCCACAAAAGCTAAAAGTAATAACTTATTTTTATCATTAGACTATGCTCTGCTCAACTTTTCTCTTGCTCTCCATCACGATGTCCTCTTTCACAGTGTCCCAGACTGACGATTCCACACGACTCATGGAAGTCACGGTGATTTGAAGTTTTCATGCTACAGTAACATTTAGTTTTCGTTCAGAAATATTGCTAGCGTGAAATATTTTTGGTTTTCAGGTTCCAATATATTTCAATTATAAGATTCTATATAACAAGTGACCAACTTTTCCTCATATATACACGTTTATAAAATACGAGATTTAATACTAAGTGGCAACTTGAGAACAACGCTTGTCCAGTACAAAAATAAAAAAGTCACACGAGTTTTGCTGCATACTGTACAAAAACTACAGCAGACAGAATTAAAATATAGTACTACTGTGCGCAAAGGTCCGTTCTCTTACCCATCCAGAGTGTGAACACGAATCCGCTGACTATGAAACACCGAAGCAGTTGAACAAGTAACTATTGGAACCCAACAGATGTCGCAATGTAAGGGCATACTGGAATAGAAGGAGTGGGAAGCAGGTATTTTTCTTGAGTATCGAGGAAATTCTCCATATTCTAGTATCTTTTAGAAAGTGATCGTAAAGTTTTTGTTGTTGACGTTAGTACTGGGTTTGAGTGTAAAATGTGCAGTTAAGGAAATATGCGAAATAAATATTTTGAGAATTAAAGTGTTTAAGAAGTCGGTATTCATGAACTGTTATTTCCTATAGTCATCGTATCTTTTCAACAGACATGACTGTCCACAAGATCGATACAAAACATTTCAGCAAGTGTTTTCGGTGGTATTCTATAATCTGTAACCTGCCTCTTAAATAAAAAAGAAAAATACATTTACAGCAGCAGTATGTCAAATTTTCTGTCAGCAAGCACAAACCACCGCTGGTGCATCCTCTATATTTAAACATTCATAGATCTGTTATATTTAGTTATAGTGCGTGATTGGGCCAACATCCATAGTGGAAGTGGGTGTTATGGGTGATGACAACCCAGTGCCAGGTTTTAGACACTTCTATAATTATGGCTAAATGCCATTGTTATAAAATACTAATACATAATGAAAGATTCAGATACTTTCACCAAAGTAACAAATTCATAGTCAGTAAAAAGATGGAAAGAAAGAAGCAGAGGAAAAATATTAATCATAGTACAGAGGTAGAGCCAAAAAATTGATAGGAGAGTGTTTCTGGGTAAGTGGCAGTCTAACAGACATAACTAGCAAATGTTTTTTTTCTGTATATATTATTTTTTATTAAGTTTTTATTCAATAAATTATTTACAAAACATTACAACAAATCCAGAACTACATTCATTTTCATCTAAAATACATTGCTTTTAATGTTACAAAAATTCTTTAAAATACTTTAACAATTTCTCTTTCAAAATGGCCTTGATATCTGTCTGGTTTCTTATAAAAGAAGCTTTTACTCTATTTATAATCAAACGTTCAGGTACATTCTTGTCCTTGAACAACCAATATTTACAATATATTATTTAGCGGTTTTGTTGGAGATGTGAGGTTACAGCAAGCGGAAATGAGCTGTGAATTGAATAACCATCTACCTGTACAATTGTGATTATTGCTAATTAGAAAGCCATGGTCATGAAACTATTAATCCACAAACAATATTATGGTGTTGACCCTTTTTAAATCAACATAACAGTCTATCTATACCAAAGGCTAAAGGATGACGCTACCCTATCCCTGTGGAAAGAGGTATATCTTTGGTGGCACATTTTACACTCAAAACACAGAATCGTCAACAACAAAAACTTGATGATCACTTTCTTAACGATATTAGATAGAGTTTCTGGTTCAAATGCTTTGGGGTTTCATAGTCGGCGGATTCGTGTTCACTATCTGGACCAGCAGAGGGAACGGACTTTTGTGCACGATACAAAGTTCGGTATTTTTGTCCCCATCCCCCAGGTTTTTAGTTGTACTAAATTACTGATTTTCGTCGATAAAATTTTACCGAAGCATCGAATATGGATTGTATTTGGGAAATAGCAGTTTGAAGTCACAGCCTCGTTGACAATAATATACAGTGATGTCTATTGCAGATAATTAAGGCACTTATCAGAGTAAATAAAATAAATTTAAAAGGAAACTTAGCTAAATTTAGTAAGTACCCAAATATTTAACCCCTTTGTACAATAAGTGCTAAAGGAAAGGCTAGGCAAATCATTGTTGAGAATAATGATAATATTACGGTTTCCATTGGTGATACCACGGATAATTAATAAGAATTTGGTATATATACACATGACAATATTATAAGATATTAATTTTGTAAATATACATATGGCAATATTACTATTTTCATATCTAAAGTGGTTAATAAGGAGATACACAACCACCAAACGATTTAGACAAAAGGGACAAAGGTGACCTTTATAGGGCTAATACTTGAATGACGATTATGAAAAAAAGATATATGCAAATAGTTTGTTTCTATGAAAGTTTTTCTAACTTTTCAGACCAAGAGTAAACAATGGTCGAATTTTCTTCACTGATAAACTATCTCACTGACTACCTGCAGCGACTATTTTTAACAACTTACCTATTCTACTGACCACCACCACCACCAACTCCTCCTCACACGTAAATGATTTCATTTCATTTATGTGTTGTGTATGTGGATTTATGCGAGTACCATATCTGTAAGTATGTGTATGTATATGGCATATGTATTTATAAATATTCTATCATCCTCTTCCTTGATGTCAAAGTATGAATAATACAATAATGATTATATTAATAAGAATGAGAATCTATGATGAATGTTAACGTGATTATTATCATTGATTGATAATTTCATTATCAACACTACATGGCCGTGTGCATAGAAAAAGCAAAATAAGTTATAAAATGCATTTTTATTAATTTGCTAAATACTGGTCTGTATCCACACAAGCCCTATGTCCATTTAGTAAATTTCGTGGGCATCTTCACGATACTTTACGTATCCTTGAAACTCCAGGTTAACAATGGTTTTCAGTTAGTATGTAAAGGCCTGTCCACAAAATACTAAGTGCGACGCTAATCTACAGAAATAGCCAGATTTTCAGTTTAAAAAATTACTAGTATTAGTTAAGCTAAAACTCACGGTCGTCTGCAACGGAAAAAAAAAACTCCAAGGACTCTCACAGTAGGCCAACACGCCTACTATGCAAGCCCTAAAGGAGCGCCTCCACCCGATCAGGGGCACCGCCCCCGATGGGGTGGAGGAAAAGGAAAAAGTGGGATATTGAAGTACTGAAGAATCTCCTCGGGATAGTTTTTCTTTTTTCAACCATCTTGAATATTCATCGTAGCATCATTCCCTGAAATGTTTAAAGAGCATTAGAAAGTTAGATATACTAAATTCAAAAAATATCTAAAGCCATTTAAGTAGTCGACAGAATTAAGTCAATTTTCTTCAAGTTCACACACTAAATCCAACAATTTTTATTATGTTAATATGTTAAAAGCCCTGCTAAAACTGGTTGTGATGAACTAGATACACAATAATAATGGGAAAACTTAATTTACTGTATTTTTCTTACTGTAATTAACCACATTCCAAAAGATCTGATCAAGAAAAAATATACCGATGAAGAAAAATAACACGTCTAGATTTTTATCAAAATGTATTAAGAGATCTACAGACAGGTAACAGGTCAAGGTTAAATAACACAAGCTTACATAAAAAAAATTTAGCTCACGGCCAATTAACGAAATAGATTCTTAAATCAATTCGTAGGGACTATACGGGAATAGCAAGACGGGAAAAGTGCGACCTTGTGTGGAACAAAAGACCGTAACTGTCTCACAGGCCATTTTTTAAACCAACCCAAAGCGTCGAACTTGAAAAGAGAAAAATAAAACTTTAAAAATACTGAATAAATCCTGCAAACTTCAAGAAATTTAAGCAGCGCTTCGTCTACAAAAAGCATTTTAAAATATATAGTTATGGTCCAAGGACCAGATTCAAAAAATTCTGAACAGAAAATTCTAAAAAAAATGCAGCCACCTTGATAATACACGAAGTTGACGTTCAAAAAAATAGAAAAAGCACAAACCCGTAAAAGGAGACTCAGCTACAATGTTAACTCGAAATTCGTTGGAGCAGATGAACTGAAATGGATAACCGCCGAATCACTAATCGTACTGATACGTCTACCAGTCAACTATCAAAACAACGGAAGGCTTTACATGACCGAAAATCAGCTTTCGATGACGTCATCAAACAAGAGCGCTGAGCAAAGGACCCTGGAAAAGCATAAATTCAATAGTCGGTCGGCACAAACTCGTGTAAAGGAAATTAGCGCTTTCATATGAGTAGTTCCAAAAATAACCTCGCCTGGCCCAAAACAGATTTTGCGTCACTATTACCAATGTATAAGAAACATTGTTTAAACAAAATAAAAATTATTTTGTGGATTTCCATTATGGTCCATTAATGTTAATCATAAAAAATTTCTGAAATCTGGATTTCAAGGAATCGATTCCAAAATAATTTTTGAGTGAAACTTCTGTCGGGATCGAAAGAAATATAATAATTATCCGGTATCTTCGAAAATCGACTTTTCGTAATTGTAACAGTATTAACTGAGCATTCATTCCCTATAAACCTGAAAACTTATGTCAAACAAATCCTTATTAATTCTCTCTCTCTCTCTCTCTCCGACGCCAACTGGCTTTCCTCTCTCCATCATCGAGTTAAATTGAGGAAAACAGATCCAGTTGCCTTGTTGAGGAAGTGGGAGAAGATAAACAAGCTAAGATACGACTTCCTAAGCACTCTTATTCTCATATTTATTTCACACATTTCCTTAACTGCACATTTGACACTCAAACCCTATCGTCAACAACAAAATCTTTACGATCATTTTCCTAACGATATTAGAATATGGAGACTATTGTTTTCTCAAGGTCCTTACGGTGCGACATCTGTTGAGTATTCCACTTGCCATTAGTTACTTACTCAACTGCGTCGATGTTCCATAGTCAGCGAACTCGAAACTCTGGATGGCTAAGGGAACTGACTTTTGCGCACGATAGTACACATTGTCCCTGGTAAATGCTGCAAGTTAATTTACCAGTCTTCAAAGACTGGTGAGAAAAAAAATTGGCTGGTAATGCAGCATGACCATATCATAGTTGCCATATCTACAAAACTTTATGGCTTAACTGTTAATGAAATGTACCAGCAAAATGAGATATTTTAATTTCTGCACACAGCACACATTGTAGATAATTAATATGACAGTTAGTAGACTGAAGTTGCATTTCACTGAAGCAGCATTAATTAATAACCGTTGCAAGCTTTGGGGCATGTAGTAGTCCCAATTATCTTTGCCTCGTAGGGAGGTGCGGTATAAGCATAAACAATGTCAAAGATTAGTTACGGTTACGGATAATACAATATAGAATACTTACGATACACATCTATATAACTAGGATGACTGCAGAAGCCGGGATGGGTGTTTTGGAAGTAACAACATAAACATTGTCTTTTTGTCAGTCTTATGCAGTCACAGCAAGTCCTATTGTCTTAGTAGGATAATGTAAAACATTATTGTAAGTGATGTTGCCCAATAGTCTGACCAGTAGTTAATGACATCATTATTAGGGGCTTCTTAGATAGAGTCATTTCTAGTTGGCGCCTTTCCGGTCGTCTCTATTCTCCTTCTTGCAGAAGTCTCTCTCAGTCGAGGCATTAAGTCTTCTTTAGTTTTTATTATAGGAAAGAAGGTAGACTAAGATAGAAATATTACGATACTGCAGGGGGTAGTGCCGTTAGTGAACCTCATGCAGTGCATTGTGGGCATTACTTACAGTTGTTTGCAGCGTGCCTTCGGCCCCTAGCTGCAACCCTGTCCGTTCCTTTTAATGTATCTCCTTTTATATTCCCTTTATTCCATCTTACTCTCCATCCTCTTCTAACAACTGATTCATAGTACAACTGCGAGGTTTTCCTCCTGTTACACCTTCCATGCCTTTTGCTCTCAATTTCCGTTTCAGCGCTGAATGGCCGTTATTTTTGTACTTAACATTGGCGGTGTCCAAGCAAAACCTTTAATATTTATTTGCATCGGTATCAAGGTCAGATGACAATGCCGATAAAAACACAAAGTTCATAAACGAAGCATTGATCAAAGCCAGTCATTTCGGATGCAATTTTTGCATTCTTGAAAAACCTACGAGCAGTATTTCCATCATTAGATGCACCAAAACCAGATGGTTTTGGCATATCATTTACCTTACCTATTTCATTACGAAACCTTTTTTGAATCAATTCCTGCATCTTATTTAGTGGCCCTTTTTCTTCAGAAGTGCGTGCTTGCCCTTTCTGTATATCAAATTTGTAAGATATATGTAGGCAACATTCCCAACACCTAGTCCATGCGTGAAGGGTAGATAAGCCGTGTGTTCTTGACTTGAAGGACCAGTTTTAACTTCTTCTTCGATGATATGTAAGATTTTAGGAGAGGCTCCTTTTGTGCTGATAGTTGATCGAACATCTATTGACCTCGAGATGAGGCCAGACAAAAGAATCTGCTTTAAAATCTAAAGCTTCTAATTTTATCATCAGGAATGGGAAAAAAATAACCAAATCCCCTTTTTAGATGTCTCAATCATCAGAACTAATAATAACTACAAATTCACTTTCTTCAGGAAAGCTACAATCTTATTTTCATACATACATTTTTACAGCTATTATGACATTTCAGTTAAACTCAGCATAGCAAGTAACTTATCTCTTTGAACCCTGAGAATTTGCTCCCCAGATTTTCTTAACAAAGAACCTGAAACAATCAGAAATCAACTTATCTTGTTAAAATACCACAAGCACATGATAAAAAAAGCCATGCACAAAGCAAAAAGCATTTTTTACAAACCCACAGAAAACAAAGAAAAGGAAAAATGCACAAACAAAATCATAATCCCTCACATGGATAATTTATGAGAGATCACACAAACCTTAGGCCAACTTAACCCTTTCATCGTCACATCCCAATGCATTGGGGAAATCATTCATTAAAGTTCAGAAGTTTCTAAAGACATAGGAGTTATTAAATCCCCCGTAGGGATTGTGATGTCATACTTTGGATTCACAGGAAAATCTCTCTCGGAAAGATTAACTCAACATAAGTGCTCAGTTAGATATGGACAACATAGTTCAGCAATTTGCCATCATATAAGTAACACGAATCATACCATGGACTGGAACTCATCCCGAATTATATACAAGAGCAGTCGATACAAATGTCAGATGGTAGAATCTTCACTAATAAAACAACAAGATAATAGGATCAACCTTTCCAATGGAGCCTGGAACTCTGACCATATAGACAATATCTTTCTTTAGGCAACGATGAAGCGGATTAAGACAATTAACAGAACCAAAGTCGGCTTAGCTGTGATCCCACTACATATTTCGTCAATGAAACTTCTTCTGTCATTCACTACTTGATAGGGGTAGGAGTCAGTACACCGAAATGCAGTCCTTTCTCTATTCTGTTTTAACAGAAGAATTTATTTATATATTTATGTGTGTATACATGTGTATGTTATATAGTGTTTATTTCTGTCGTATCATAGTTTAATATATTTCCTTCTGCATATCATTCAGTATTTAAGTAGAAATTATGAAATGGACAGCAATCACCTGTTCTACCAGGAAATACCGAATCCAATATTATTATCATTAAGATTATTGTTATTATTATTATTGTTATTATTGATTGCAGGTCCACAATAACATATGTGAAAGTTGACGGTCATTAATAAATATAAATAACTTTCGAACCTTGTACGAGGTATTGAACCTTGTGCTAGGTTCATCCTCAGTCATCCTGAGGATGAACCTAGCACAAGGTTCGAAAGCCATTAATATCTATTAAAGATCCTCTCACATGATATATTTTTGTGGACCTGCAACCATTATTATCATTTTGGACACAGAAAACTGTGCCCACCATTATTATTATTATCATTCTTTTTCTAAAAATTTTATTAATATTTCTTTAATAGTTTTTTTTCCCCATTTTTATATTTCTCATTTATGTTATTATGATCAAAATCTTCCATATTATCATTTTGTTATTATTTTTCATGAGAGGGCACGTGCCCAGGTGGCCCGCCGGCCCCCCTGGATCCGTTAGTCCCTCCCACTTGGCTATTTAAATCTGCCCCCACCACAAGACTCTCATGTTCTTCCAGCTCCTGCATCACTCCATCCTTTAGTTTATTTCTTCTCCATCGTATTTCCCAAGGGCATAAAACATCCACCTTCTACCTCCTCAAAAGATCAGCCAACTCTCTTCGTCTTATCATCATGGAATCAGCATTAATTAAGCTGGCACACTCTAAAGTGTGTGCACAGGACTTCTTTAGTTGCACATGCTCGTGGTGCAGTAGCCGCTCGCTGTCCAGTCAATCAGGGCGATATATCTGTGCGTTGTTTATGGAGCACATCGTAGCACTTATGTGTTTCATATCCTGACTCATTCCATATTAAGTTTTGCAGAATAGGTCTTTATGGTCTGATGCCCTTCCTGACACGTACCCTCCCTATATATCCAGGCTGAGTTGGACTGTGTTGGACAACCTCCCTCCCCCGACAAGTGTCTAGATTATATATATATGGTGACGAAATGCCAAGTGTCTGGCTACTACACTTACCAATCATAAAATAGTTACCTCACAACAGCCAGTCACCCGAACCTTCATCAAAGATAAAATACGACTGAATACTCTAAAGGCAACAGTGATCAGTGATCCCTTAAAAACTTATAAGTCAGACTAAGTTCATTAAAACAGGTGTGAGGTAATCTTATATGTAATTAATTTAATTAAAGGGCACCACTCCATCAACAACTTTTAAAATTCTAAGCATTTCCCTGGTTCTAAAATTCTAAGTATTTCCCTGGCTCTAACTCACTTCAACAAAGCTGAAAGAAAACAGCTCAATTACCACTCTATATTTTTACCTAAACAGAATTAAATATACTGGTGAAAAAAAACTCTCATAAAAATTTCAAATACAAAAAATCTATTATTAAATTCAAAATTTATATGTGAAATTCACAATCTCAGGGCAATTTATTGTTACTTGAAAACAACCCAAAATTAGATTAATTCTTTAATTAATTTTTAAGTAAAACTAATAAAAATTAAATTATCACAAAAATCAAGAAGATTAATTAACCCAAAAAATTAAGTTATTCAAGTAAATTTGAAACTATAAAACTACAACTAAAATTTGAAAATAATTCTAAGTAAATGCAAATTAATTCAAAAGTGTTAAACTCAATTAAATGTGCAATGATTAATTAATGAAAAAACTGACTTTAATCAAATTGTGAATGTGAATGTAAACACAGAAAAATGTGGAAAATACCAAGATTGCAAAAACACTAAGAATGCATTAATCACACAGAATATAAAAAAACACACTTCAATAAGAAAAATGGATAAATGCACACACACACAAAAATGTGAAAAAATAGTAAAAAAAAAATTCCCCTGGAAAAACTTAAGTACTTTCAGTATTTCAAGTACTTTTTATGTTTAAGTTTAGTGCACTGAACTTATTAAAAAAACTCTTACCTACCTTAGTATACCAATTTTAGAAGGTCTTTTTCGAAGTCACCAATAAACACTTACACATGAGGCGCCTGTTACACACTTCTACAACGTCTGTTCAGATTCCACAAATAAACACTCGGCAATATTAGATAAATCTAAGAAATACCAAATCTAAAATTTACGAGTATAAGATCTTTACGTTAATGTGAAATCAAAATTCTCTCATACGCGAGAGAGAGAGAGAGAGAGAAGAGAGAGAGAGAGAACGGCTTCGGCATGCTCTTGTTTGCAACGCAAGAGTAAGTCTCGGAATGACATAATTGCTCTCTCTTCGTATGAAACTTGGGAGTGGACTTTGTCTAAAATGCCAGTAACACAGTACAAAACGTTTTGGGGCCAGGTCTCTTTTTAAAACGAAAAATAGAGAGAAAGTGGGATTACAACCCTAAATAATATTTATTATTACGTGATTTAAGACAATAAAAGTCTTTTAAAATGAAACTGATAATTATAGAATTTTCTTGAATGAAATTAAATTTCGTCATTTCCTTGAGTGACGTCACAAATCTTTCTACTTCAAATTTAAGGTACTTACAAGCCAACAAATTCTCGTTTGACAAATCAAGAGATATATGAGTTAATTTACCAGAAACATTAGGTACTTTTAATACGAGAGAATCATTTGTTACTAAGATGAAATGAAAGGTATCAGACGTATGTGAAACGTTTTAGGCAGAATACTTCTAGAACGACCTTACGAAAGATGATGCAACTTTACAGAGAAATGGTGAAATCTTCACGTGGTTTTTAGACGAAGACAAACAAGTCCGAAACAAGTCCTGAGCATTGTATGGCTGGCAGGATTCCAAACAAAATGGAGAACTCCAAGTTCCTCTTATCCCAAGTGATGACAGCAATTTCCTGCTAATTTCTCTCTGTTTTCACATTCTATGTTAATCTGAACTTCAAATCATATTTTTTATGAATTCTGAACATACATTATTAGAACATATTAACTCCAAGCAAAAATAATACTGAATCTGAAAACATTGCAAACACTTTTACATTTCATACAGTCACTGAGGGGAAGATATGCATTGCAGAAGCAACAGCATATGTATATAATATATATATATATATATATATCTATATATATATATATTATTATATATATATATATATATATATAATATAAGTCTGAAATGAACTATATTTACATTTAAGCTGCGGTAGGTCCAGGAAATAATGAGATGGTTGATTGTCAATCCACTGGAAACACGTGGCTTGGAAATGAACCAGACACAGAGATCAGAATTTGCGCAAAACGGGTTATTTTAATGCAAGTTTTATTCCAAAGGGTTCCCAATTTCTCCCACAATCAGGCACGGCGTTTGTCTGCAAAGAGATTGCATTCTAGCATTAGTACTAAGGTGAGGAACATGTGGGGAACATTACACACTACTTGCTCCTAGCTAAAAAATTTACAACCCACTCAAGGGGCATGAAATGACAGGGAGTTTCTTGAATTAACTAGGGGATTTTACTAACATCACAAGGGAATTAACACAGCATTGAACCGAGATTGGGGAGTGAGAAGCTGAACAAAGAAGGGGGAAAGTCGCCTTAGAAGAATGGAAATGAAATACAGACAAGAGGCAAAACAATTCCCTGATTGCACTAAATTTACATCTCACAGCACCTGGAAATCCTGGGTTTGGTAGTCTTCTTATCTGCTGATATTTCTGTGCACTATGGAGGTATAAGAACAATTGTGGGATCCCCTCAGGGTGGGGAAAGGGGAGCGGAAGGGGTTAAGTGGAGTCTGCAGGACTTGCGAAAGTCTGAGGAAGTTCTGCTTCTGAGCGGTTCTGAGAGGTTCTGAGAGAGCGTTGCTGTGGCTCCACTCTTTTAAAATCTCGCCTGGGTAGGCTCCGCCCCTCATCCAAGGCCACCTGTGGAGAGTAAATCCAAAGCAGCCAATGGGAGCAAAGAGGGTTTTTCGAGAGAACTGGAGGCTTTCAGTTCACAGGGGTAACTTGCATATAGGCAAGGATGATTAAGTCTTGTTATAAAGAGGTCTTAATAACTTTCTTTGGTTCTGGCTTGAAATCCTGAACAATATACGTGTATATATAATATGATATATATATATATATATATATATATTATATAAACAAATTAAGCTACAAATGTCGTTTAATATCGAATTCTCTCTACCTCGGAAATAATATATTCTTTCATATGTAAGTCGAATGGAAATTTTTCAGATGATAAGAAGTTCGTCGTCTCATGGGCTCCAACCACCGAACACGAGAACACACAACAATTTGGTGATGCCTTAACCTATCCGGATAGGCTAATGCGTCACTTGTCGCTTCTTTACCATGATTAATCTTTGTTGGCCAATTTGGAATCTGTCACAAAAAACATCGTGACATTTTTATTATAGATTATCTTTAATTACGAGAGTAAAATTTGTTTTAAGAAATAAACATCTCGTTACGAGAAATTTGATAATAAAAAAGTGAAAAAGTCATGTTTTGTAACAAGCAAATTTTAAGTTACCTTCCATTGGAAGGCAAATGCAAAAGCAAAAGTGAGATTCCATCGAAAACATGAGATTTCGCATCAAAATGATTTAGAAGCACATTTTCATGATTATCCCTTCGAAAGCTGAAAGTACACTTCACAAATGGCAATTTTCAGCAACATTTTACTCAAACTTATGTTCCAGTTCGAACATGCAACTACAACCTCCATCCAGTTGTATCATACACCTTCTAGTAGTACTGTTCGGATTATATCATTCTCTACTCTCGCAAATAAGTGGTTTTGGAGTAATCACAAATGAAAAAAAAAATCGTAAATCACATGGGCTTGTTGTTGTGTATTGCTTTTCGAGTCATAACTGGATATTAACATGGTTTTGAAGGAAACAAATATAAGATAGTAGTGCTATATATATAAACAGGGATTCTAGTAATGTGGGTTAGGCCTTGCCAGTTCGAAGACGTCCGCTAGATAGTAATCTGGCATTCAAATCAGTTGCAATTAGAGTGACCGTCAATGAAAAGGTATTGAATAGTTCAGTTTGCAGGTGTCAGAGATAGTTTAACAAAGGTTCATTTGTTCACTCTTCAGCTTCAGTTCAAGATCCAGGAAGGTTTGGCGATGTCATTTGTCGTCTAGATCAGTGCTTCTCTACCAGGGGGGTGGGGCGGAATTTCCCCCTAGGGGGAAATGATAGAGTTTTTGGGGGGCAATTGTGACCACAGATTGGCAGGCTCAAACTGGTTCTAGGACGTCACAAACCACACTGTGCATTATCCTGCACTAGTGGGAGGCCATGCTGGGCTTTCTCTCCGGTAGCTTGTGTGTTTATGTTAGTATTTTGTTGCATATTATTTGGAATACACATTTTGAAGCAGACAATTTTGGAAAAGAGGGCCGGGGAGAATGACATTCTGAAATATGGTGAAAGGGTCCAGGGGCCACGAAAGGATGAGAACCACTGGTCTAGAGAGTTTGACCTTATTTGGCCTGTTCGATCTACTCTTTTGTGAACTTCAAACTTGACCAAGCTCTTCGAGCCTTAGCCATATTTCAGTCAAATTTTTACTACTTGACTTTCATTCATAATTGATTCTGTATAAAAAATTATGCTGTTTAGTTGCATATTATTGCAATATCACTGACTTATCAAAAACGTTCGAAATTAATAAAAATTAGACTTATCTTATTGCAAAAAAAGATATGTTCCACAAGGGATAATGTTGGTCCACAGAGCATATCACTAGGACTGTATTCCTAGGAATATTTTCATCTTTAAAAGGTACAGCTGGTTAACACAAAGTACGCTCTTGATGGCAATAAATTAATGGAACTAAAGTGAGAATTCATAGGAAGTCTCTCTATGTGAGAACAAAAACAGATATAACAACAAAAAGATAATATTAATCGGGTTTTAGTGGAACACAGTGCCTGACAGAGATACAGAAGGTCTATGCTATGACAGTAGTCTGCCGTCAGGTTAATGAGGAAACAAGTAGTTCTCCGTATTTTGTGAAATGCTATACTTGCTCTAGTCCTCTAACTTTGTACCTAAAGACTGGTTTACACCTACACACTGGGATCGCAAGAAACCGCATGAAACCGCACTATAAACGCACCAAAAGCGCGCCACCTCGCTGGCGGGATCAGGCAAAGACCGTTAAAGCCTTACGACGCCGCCCGGATTTTAAATCAATTCAAATTTCTGTGCGGCGTCTGCCGGGTCGATGAAGTCGCATGAAGCCAAAAGCGGTGTGGTGCGGTGCCGCAGCAAAAGAGGTAAGAACCCGCACGGTGCCATGCCAGCACCACACCCCACGTGGTGTGATGTGGTGCGACGTCGTACCACCCGCGAGGGAGTGTTATGGCGTGATGTTACGGCGCCGTGCGGTGCCCGTGAAGTGCCCTTATGGCACCTTCATACACGAGTAATAAATGGCGCGCGCACATGTTGCAGGGCGTGCGGCGTTACGGCATCTCCCTAGGTAGATTTTTTTTCTTTTTTTTTAGGTGAACCTCAATATATATATTTTTTCTTTTATTAAGAAATATTACTTTACAAAATTATATTTTACAAGTTTGTATATACATTATAAGATCTATGTATAATATAGAAATATTACAATTTATTATTTTTCTAAATATGTTTTTTTTAAATTTAAAGTTTAGCAAACAAATACTGATTCGTGAAAACTTTGTTAGCATTAGACTTAAATCCTATAATATTTACATTAAATGTATTTAACAGTCTATTCTTTATACATTTAATAATTTGCTGGTCAGTACTTATTCTCAAATATCTTGCCATCCATATACTTGAAATAAAATCTGCTATTATTACCATTGCTGTATTTTCATCCCTTTTTGAGTTTGCTTCAAAATCTAGTTTTAAAATCCTTAACCTGCTATTAATTTTTAATTTACAACATCTTCTAAGCAATTCGAATACCCAGGACCACAAATTCTTAACCAAAGGACAGAAATATACCATATGCATATTAGTTTCTATGCATCCACAACCGCATTCCTTAACACCTTTTATTTTCATCATGGCTAGCCTATCATTTGTACTTAAAACTTCATGAACATACTTAAGCAAAATTTCTCTACTTTTATTTTCTATATACTTATTATTTACATGTTGCCAAATTAGTTTTCAGTTGAATCATGGATAAAATTTTTCAATATTTGGAACATATTCATTGTTTATCATTAAATGTTCATATACCACTTTCGTTTTTGTATGTGGATAAGAAGTCATCTTATTAGCACTTCGTAATATATTTATCATACTTTCATACAACCAGGTTAAAATAGTGCAATCCTATGTTGGCATTCATTTTTTCTATAAGGTGAGGTTGCTCTGACTTTACAATCATAAATAATTCATTTGATAACAAAACAACGATCTTTTAAACATTTTAGTAAATGTAGCTAAACATGATTGACTTCGCTTTACACTGAATATCAATAATTCCACAACTACCTCTTAATTTTGACAAAAACATAAGTCGATTGGATGGAAGGTTGCCGCGCATTCTGGGGAGGATAAAAGGGGCCGGACAGACCACGGGGTCATCATTCGCGCACTGACAGCCTGTCGACAATGTATAAATAAATAGAATTTTATTTTTTTAATGATAAATTATTTTTTAGTTATTTTCTTAATATTAAATGATTATATACATTTTATATCATTCATAATTTTTCTTTTTGTAATAAATAAGTTGAAATACTGACTTGCATTTACATTTTCCTTATTGATGCTTAATTCATATGTCATGACAATATATATGATGATATGACTGGGTGAAATGAAATTGAAAAATGAAAAAGCATGGCCATAAAGAATAATAACATGAAGAAATATAACAGGAAATCTAACATGAAATATGATATATGAAATATGAAATAAATAGAAGTCGGAAAATAACTTGAACTATAAAACGAAATGTAACGTGAAATAAATATGGCCATCAAATGATATAATAACATAAAAGGTAAAGAACAATAATATAATATTGAGAACATGATCAAATGAACATGAACACATACAAATATGATAATGAAACAATAATTAACATTGACTGGACATAGTTATTAACAGGGAACAATGAAAAATAAGTAACAGACTAAAGACATATTGACCTCAGTTAATAATATATGATATTTGTAGTTGAAAATGTTATGGTATAAACCAAGTCCCAATTTCATTTTCTTACATTCTATAATTTTTCATGTTCATTTTCTTACAGACTGTGCCTTTCATGTTTCTTTTTATTTCTATGATTTTCATGTTCATTTCTTACATTCTATGCTTTCATTTTCCATTTTCTTACTTTCTATGCTTTTCATGTTCATTTTTCATTCTACTTTTTCATGTTCATTTTTCACATTCTTTTATGCTTTTCATGTTCATATTTCTTACTTTTCTATGCTTTTCATGTTCATTTTTCTTACATTCTATGCTTTTCATGTTTTCATTTTCTTATTTTCTTTATTGCTTTTCATGTTCATTTTCTTACTTTCTATGTTCATTTTCTATACATTCTATGCTTTGCATTTCATTTTCTTACTTTCTATGCTTTCATGTTCATTTTCTTACATTCTATGCTTTTCATGTTCATCTTCTACATCTAGCTTTTTCATGTTCATTTTCTTACTTTCTATGCTTTTCATGTTAATTCTTACATTTCTATGCTTTCTGTTCATTTCTTACTTTCTATGCTTTTCATGTTCATTTTCTTACTTTTCTATGCTTTCATGTTCATTTCTTATTTCTAGCTTTCATGTTCATTTTCTTTAATTCCTATGCTTTTCAGTCATCTTACATCTATGCTTTTCATGTTCATTTCTTACATTCTAGGCTTTCATGTTCATTTCTTAATTCTAAAGCTTTTCATGTTCAGTTCTTACATCTATGCTTTTCATGTTCATTTTTTACATTCTAGCTTTTCATGTCTTTCTTACTTTCTAGAGCTTTTCATGTTTCATTTTCTTACATTCTAGCTTTTTTCATGTTCATTTTCACTTACTTTCTAAGCTTTTCATGTTCATTTTCTTTACATTCTATGCTTTTCATGTTTCATTTCTTACATTTTCTTATGCTTTTCATGTCCCATTCTTACTTCTATGCTTTTTCATGTTCATTTCTTACATTCTTAGGCTTTTCATGTTCATTTTCTTACATTTATGCTTTTATTGGCATTTTCTTACATTCTATGCTTTCATGTTTCATTTTCTAACCTTTCTATGACTTTTCATGTTCATTTTCTTACATTCTATGCTTTTCATGTTCATTTTCCTTACATTTTCTATGCTTTTCATGTTCATTGTTTCTTACATTCCTATGCTTTTCATGGTTCATTTTCTTACTGTTTCTAATGCTTTTCGAATGGTTCATTTTCTTACTTTCATTGCTTTTCATGTTCATTTTCTTACTTTTTCTATGCTTTTCATGTTTTCATTTTTCTTACATTCTATGCTTTTCATGTTCCTTTGCTTACATTTTCTTACCCTGTTTGCTTTTCATGTCATTTTCTTTACATTCTTGCTTTTCATTTTCTTCAATTTTCTTATTCCTAATGCTTTTCATGTTCATTTTCTTACATTCTATGTCTTTTCATGTTCATTTTCTTACATTCTATGGATTTTTCAATGTTCATTTTCTTACTTTCTATGCTTTTCATGTTCATTTTCGTTACAATTCTATGCGTTTCATGTTCATTTCTTACATTCTATGCTTTTTTCATGTCATTTTTCTTACATTCTATGCTTTTCATGTTCATTTTCTTACATTCTATGCTTTTCATGTTCATTTTCTTCTTACTTTCTATCTTTTCATGTTCATTTTCTTACATCTATGCTTTTCGTGTTTATTTTCGTACTTTCTATGTCTTTTTCCATGTTTCATTTTCTTACAATTTATGCTTTTCATGTTCATTTTCTTACTTTTATGCTTTTCATGTTTCATTTCTTACTTTCTACGCTTTTTCATGTTATTTTCTACATTCTATGCTTTTCATTTCATTTTCCGTACATTCTATGGCTTTTCATGTTCATTTTCTTACTTTCTATGCTTTCATGTTCATTTTCTACATTCATGCTTTTCAGGTTCATTTTCCTTACATTCTAATGCTTTTCATGTTCATTTTCCTTACTTTCCTATGCTTTTCATGTTCATTTTCTTACATGCTATGCTTTTCATGTTCTTTTCTTACATTCTATGCTTTTCATGTCATTTTCTTACTTCTATCTTTTCCTGTTTCATTTTTTCTTACATTCTAATGCTTTTCATGTTCTTTTCTTACTTTCTATTCTTTTCATTTTTGCTCATTTTCTTACTTTCTAACTTTTCATGTTCATTTTCTTACATTCTATTTTGCTTTTCAATGTTCCATTTTCCGTTTACATTTCTATGCTTTTCATGTCATTTTTCTTACATTCTATGTCTTTTCATGTTCATTTTCTTTAACATTTTAATGCTTTTCATGTTTCATTTTCTTACATTCTATGCTTTTCTGTTCATTTTCTTTACTTCTATGCTTTTATGTTCATTTTCTTACTTTCTATGCTTTTGTTCATTTTCCTTTTTACATTCTATGCTTTCATGTTCATTTTTCTTACTTTCTATGCTTTTCTTTTCATTTTCTTACCGTTTATGCTTTTCATGTTCATTCTTACATGCTTGCTTTTTTCCTGTTTCATTTTCTTACATTCCATTCTTTTCACTTTCCATTTATTCTTACAGTTCTATTTGGCTTTTTTCATGTTCATTTCCTTCATTTTGACTATGCTTTTCATGTTCATTTTCTTTCACTTCTTTTATGCTTTTTTCTTTATGCTTTTCATTTTCTTACTTTCCTAAGCTTTCATGTTCCATTTTCTTCATTATATGCTTTTCATGTTCATTTTCTTACATTCTATGCTCATGTTCATTTTAATTACATTCTACTTTTATGCTTTTAATTTCCATGTTTTCATTTTCTTTTTACTTTTATGTTTTCATGTTCATTTTCTACATTCTATGCTCATGTTTTCAGTTTCTTTATTACATTTTATGCTTTTCATGTTCATTTTCTTCATTCCATGCTTTTTCATTTGTTATTTCTTACATTCTATGCTTTTTTCATGTCATTTTCTTACTTTTCCTTATGCTTTTCCATGTTTATAAGTTTAATTAATATGTTTTAATGCCCATCATTTTTGCTTTCTTATTTGTCCTTTCATTTTTTTATTATGAGTATGTTTTTTTTGTTTGTTTGTTTTATTTTTTGTTAATTATTTGGGGGTCCCCCCTGCACCCAACACCGCAAGCCACCCGGAACACACCGCTACACAGAGTAACAAAGCCGCAAGAGCGCGTGGCGTGGCATATCAACAACGACCATAGAACCGCACCAACGCCGTAACACTCCACTAGACACCACAACAACACGCCGTGACATGCCTGTAACACACCGCACGGGTCCGCGCCACGCCGCCCAATAACGGTCATTTTTTTCTCCCCACCGCGTCAATTTTCTGGCGGCTTCTTGCGGTCCCACGCCGTAACAGCCCGCAATACAATAGTGCGTAGGTGTAAACCTACCTTTACCTGTATCTTTTTCGTACAGCAGCAGTAATGGAATCTAATGGAATGGAGTATATAATTTAGTCCAAAGATCATTCAGCGCTGAAAGGAAAAATGAGAGTAGAAAGGTTTGAAAGGTGTAACAGGAGGAAAACCTCAAAACAGTTGCACTATGAAAAAACAATTGTTAGAAGAGGGTGGAAAGTAAGAAGGAAGAAAGAGAACATGAACGGAGGTACAGTAAAAGGAATAAAAGGGGGAGCAGCTACGGGCCGAAGGGACGCTGCATGGGGTGCACTGACGGTACTAGCCCCCTACTGGACAGCAGCAGTAATGGAGAGCTGAATCATAGACAAAAACAAACAAAAAATGTGCCGAAGTTACTTCGGCACAATAGAGCTTTCTGTACAGTGTATAATCAAGGCCTCTGATAATGGTTCTATCTTTCGATGGTCTCGGAATAATGCTGTATGAGCCGGGGCCCATGAAACTTTAACCACGGCCCTGTGGTGGCCTGTCCTATATAGTTGCCAGACGGACGATTATGAATAACTTTAACATTGAATAAAATAAAATAAAAATATTGAGGCTAGATGCTGCAATTTGGTATGCTTGATGACTGGAAGGTGGATGATCAACATGCCAATCTGCAGCTGTCCAGCCTCAGCAGTTTTGAAGATGTGAGGGTGAACAGAAAAAGTGCGGACGGACAGACAAAGCATCTCAATAGTTTTCTTTTACCCAAAACTGGAAAGTAACTCTAGGCATGACGTTTCTTTTCTTTCTGTATTCAGTCTTGGCTGCATATTCAACGAAATAAATAACATTTGAATGAATCTATGCAAACAATATGAAAGGTTGACAACGCCGAAAATAGTTATTGCCACGAATAACTGATGATATATTCACAATCCCGACCGAATTGGTTCTAATAGAGGAAGCGATCGAATCGCCGCTCCGAAATCGATTTCTCTTCTTTGTTAAATCATCAGCAACGTCGCTTCTCGGAGGAATCTTACAGGGAGATTGACAGCCAAAATGTCACACTAGCACACAAAGGAATATTCGATCAGGGAACTGCCGCTCAAAGATGACACCGCCAAAGTTTGTGGTGAATTAGTCACAACTTGACGCTTATGAAAAGAGCTTTAGTCGAAACGAGCCTCAATGAAAACAAACGGAGCTAAATGAAAAACATGAAGAACACACCTTTGGCCTAGTCTTGTGAAAACAAAAACGCAAACGAGGAAATATAACAAGAATATTAACAGTTCCGTCTATATTGTTTCATTTGTCACTCACTCAACTTTGAAATCTTATTGGTCTCCTTTGCCCGCAGACTAACAATTTGCCGACGTCATCAGTAATAAGCAAAACCTTGCCCAAAATCGATGATGGACGATGTGACTGGCGAATGTCCAGTCTATAATTGACTAGAACTGCCATCAAATTAGTATGGAATTTTTCTTTTCAACCAGTACTTTAAAGGAAATTGTTTTATTTAATATTTATAATGAATTATTTTTGTATAATTCTACAGAAATCAGGGGTTCCTTCACAAAAATGCACCAAAAGAATAAGACGTATTGTCTGGTATAATCAAACAGTACCAATGATAGTTTTAACTAGTGCCTCCCTTGTCAAGCTGATGTCATGCATTTGAAGTGCTCCTCCTGTCTGGAGATAATGTTAAGCGACAAAGAAGCGTATTAACGGTCATCCCAATCAGGGTCCTAATCCCAATCAAGGTCGAGATCCTGATCCCATTGGTGCCACATTTCCACACCACTGACTTCTACGCTCGCCTAAACTTTAAATTCATTCTACCATATGTAAATTCTAACGTATATAAGACAATGTATGCCTTTCTTCACAGTCTAAAGATGATTTTCCGTAAACTTCCCTTATCAAATTAATCACAATCAACATTTATTAAAACCATTTTGGACATATTTAAGTTTCCTTAATTCTAATCCAGTCAGAATATAGGAGTCCATGCGCAATGTGAGGGAAACTTTTTCTTATGCTTGGATTTCATTCATGACATCATTCTGATGAATTTTAGCTCATGAGTCTCTCATAATCCCGTCGTTTGGACGCCTTACTGGAAAATACGTAAGCATCAAAACAACCGGAACGGAATTAAGCCTTTTTCTTCATTTTTTTTCTTTCTCAATCGCATTAATATTTTCATACAGCATGTAAATCAACGGAAAAAGCATGATTTTGTTCTGGGAATTTTTTTTTTTTGTCAGAAAAGAAATATATAACGGGAAAATTCTAACTTCGTTTTTCCATTTCAGAATAAATGATGTGTGATGCAATTCCTAGACCCCTCTTCACACAAGAGGAAAACTGTCATTTTTTGTAGCAGAACCACCTGAATCGGCGAATGAATATGCAGAGACAGACCATGACGAAGCTGGCCTCATTTGTGGAAAAGCAGTAACCGCTAAGGGAACCCCGCTTCAACAACCTTCTCAAGAGACCTGGAATTTCTTGTACCACAAAAGTGAAGAAAAGAGGAAATTGAACACTGATTTCAGCAGTTTTTATGAATGCATACAGGCAGGGAAAACACCAAAAAAATTCTCAAAATTAGTAGGCTAAATTATACAAGATTTAAATTAAATAGAGCTTAGCAACTCCAGAGCAAATATCGAGCAGATGGCCAAAGGATACTGAAAGCTCTGAAGAAATTTTTTCTTCAAATGTTAGGAGCAGTCGTATATCTTGTAAAGTTTCATTGTCTCCTGATGTTACTTGTGAAAATGACTTAAAAGGAAAGACTCCCAGAAATATTCTTGGGGGAGGGGAAAAAAATGAAGTTTCGCAGAATTGAAAATAAGGTTGATTGAATGACATTTGTAGGGATATTCCTTACGTTAAAGATGAGCTGAGAAAAGGCCGTTTGGAAGCTTTAGCAACATTTTGCGACAGAGATGGAGGTATACTAAAGGCAGCTGCTCTTGACATTTTTTATCACGAAGAATGCTGAAAGTACACCGTAGGCCATGTATGACGCCCACACAAACACTAAAAGGACAGTTGAGCGGCGTCAGAGGAAACAATGGGTACAAGACAAAAAGCAGGAAGCAATCAGTGAATCGTCTTTACATACAAATGAGAGTCTTGAACCACGCAAAGAAGTGTACACACTGAGAGACATAGCTACTTCAGGAATATGAACAGATGCAACGTGATTTACTGCTTACAAATGGAGAAATTAGAAACACGTGTGATGGTAGACAATCATTAGGCTCCCTTCGCAACAAACTTCAAAGCACTTCGGGGAGGATCTAGGGTTTCACTTCACATACCACGAAAACGAAGCCTCCACTGGTATACTTACCGAAGCATAGTGGTGCGTATGTAGGAAGTGTCCTCGGTAATTGGGGTTTACAAACTACCCATTTGATACATAATGTATCTCAACGATTACATTATATGTTATAAACAAGAGAGCTTAAGAAAGCTTTTCTGACAAGAATTTACTGCAAAAAATAATTTGTGGAGAGAGAGAGAGAGAGAGAGAGAGAGAGAGAGAGAGAGAGAGATTCATTAACTTACAATCAATTGTTTTAATATAAACGTGAGAGCTTATTAAAGTTTTTCTGACAACAGTTTACTACAAAAAAAAATAATTTGTGGTGAGAGAGAGAGAGAGAGAGAGAGAGAGAGAGAGAGGAGATTCATTAACTTACAATCAATTGTTTTAATATAAACGTGAGAGCTTATTAAAGTTTTTCTGACAACAGTTTACTACAAAAAATATAATTTGTGGTGAGAGAGAGAGAGAGAGAGAGAGAGAGAGAGAGAGAGAGAGAGAGAGAGAGAGAGAGAGAGAGAGAGAGAGAAATGCTGGTTTATAATAAGATATTTAATTATAGACAGGAAAGTTTATTATCATTTTGGACACAGAAAACTGTGCCCACCATTATTATTATTATCATTCTTTTTCTAAAAATTTTATTAATATATAGTATATTTATATTATAATAATACATACATATAATGCAGACGGACAACTGTACTTCACGCATGTTTAAGATTACAATTTAAGATGAAATATTGTGCGGCGTATGATGTTCATAACTTGATCCCGCACGTTAGGTGTATTTTATAAATTCTGTAGAACACTCATAATGCATCGGGGCATGTTTATGCGGTAATTCTTTTATTTAATGAAAGTTGTGTTTAAAAAAGTCTCATGAATAGTGTGGCGGCTGCAATGTTTCATGTGTATGAATATATTTTAGCCAGAATTTTTTACTTTGACGTAAAAATATAAATCGTTTCTTACAAACTGAGTCGACCTCAAAAAACTGATTTCCCCTCTAAGGGGAATGATGAATTATTATTAAATAAGAGAAGCGGTCGTCAGCTAATTTTCTGGCATTATCTTCCCTTTTGCCCTACGTACGTGGTTACGAGGACTAACCTGCCTTTGTCACATGTTTGCCCTCTACGCAGTTTATTTATTTATTTTTTTTTAGGCTATGTGTCAATAAAGGCCCTTTTCATGAACGTGAAGTTCTGAGTTATTCACAGAAAACTTTGGCGGCGTCACCTTGAATGGCAGTTCCCTAATTTAATATTCCCTTGAGAACAAATGTGGCATTTCCGATGTCAGTCTTCTTGCAAGATCGAAGAAGTGACATCGTTGATACAAAAAACACAACAACAAAAATAAAAACAAAAAAAGAAAGAAGAGGAGGAGGAAGAAGAAGAAGAAAAAGAAGAAGAAGAAGAAGAAGAAGAAGAAGAAGAATAAGAAGAAGAAGAAGAAGAAGAAGAAGAAGAAGAAGAAGAAGAAGAAGAAGAAGAAGAAGAAGAAGAAGAAGAAGAAGAAAGTCACGTATCTGGTGGCTACTTTTTGGCTATCATCAATATGTTATGGACGTTGCTGTTCAAGCGCTACGATCGAATAAGAGGCAGAAAGAAAAGATACACGATACTTTTCGCTGTTTCACTCCCCTCTTCTTCTCGCCTGCTTTGTCTTTAAAATGAAGTGTCTACTTTCATACTTGTCGTAAGCTTCACACAAATATACAAAGTTGTTTTGGAAATTCTCGGCAGTTCTATGGCGTTCAAACGGTGACATCTTTGGATGATTTTTTCATTAAATCTTTTTCTTACTAATACTAATTTTTTGTACCACTCGAATCATTATCCGTGTAACGTCTTCTGCATTATCTCTAAATAATACTAGATTTTGACATTTTTTCCTTCATGGTCTCTTCAGTAATTACAAACAGTAACGCTTTCCTAGTTTAGTTTGTAAAATGGCTTAGCTTCATGATGAACAACTATAATTTTGAATATCACAACACAATGTTAAGCTTCATAATTCTGTCTTCAAGATTCGGAAATTAAAAATGTATCGCAGATTGAATGTCTATTTAAGAAATTTCATTCTATTGTGAAATTATATATATTTCTCTTTAATTTAGAAATGTTTTCTTTACTTTTGTTAAAATTCATCGGCTGTCTTATGCCCTGATAACATAAATTACCACACAAGTCTCCACATCCATAATTGTCTCAGTGAAGTGTGGATGCGCTTTCCACTATTTAGCGCGCAAAAACAGTTTCACGTAGTCCAGGAAACAGTTGATGCTTCCTGTAACAAAATGGGGATTAAGCATAGACAGTAATACACAAAACAAATGGCATTCGAAGGCACTTTGTTAGAAATCAGAGTTCGAAGCGTCATGCTCGAGAGACTGAGCAACGCATCGCAAAGTTTTGGTATCGGTCGATGGGAATCGAAGAGAAGTGATATTTTGTAGTCTGCCAATCAGTCGCTTACCAATCTACCCTTGATTATCACACAGACAAACCATTGTAGAATGCCAGTGAGCAGTTAGAGTAATTAACAGTGATGTGAGATGCTGAATTATGAGCTCTGTGAATCATTGGCGAAATCTCTTCACCAAAAAACCTGACTATTTCTTTGCAATAAAATCTGAACCCTGAATTCGTTCTTGAAATTTACATCGTGCGTGGATAGTTCGTAGTGCTTCCCCTTCATGTTTTTCTATTCCTATGCCTTCATTTTTCTTATCATGACATTACTCGTTTTTCAAATGTTGAGCGTTACTTACATAACCATGCAGGCCTTACTCTGTCATAACATATTCTGAAACACCTTCCTACCAGACGTAAAATAACTGACCCACAATCAAAGCAAATCATACAGGCGACGTGTCTCCACAAAGTTTACCTGAGATAAATCATAACTTGTACAGAAAATATAACTCTGATAATGAGGAATGATTAAGAATGAGTTATCTTAAACAGTGAAATTCAATCGCTTTGCAACCCTTCTATATCGCACTTCCCTTTCACGTCATACCGATGATATGGGTCCATCTACAAAATACATGAAAAGTTATTTCCCTCTATCTTATAAAAGCTCTGACATATTTTGTGGTATTAGACTTTATGTGACATTCATATTAATTTTCCATTTACATTATCATCATTTACTTGAATAATTGATTGCGTCTAATGCCAATACAAAATAACTCCGGAGTCTACGACATAATCATAATAAGGAATGGTGACATATCATGTTTACATTTTTTATTTTTTCTATAACTTTAGCTCCAGGTTTTACTAATCAGTCTTGATTCCAGTCAATTTTGAGCACAGGTCTAAGTTCAGCGGGGTCATTGACTTGATAATTCTGGGATATTGGGCTGAAAGAAATATTAATGTGGCTCGAGAGCTCAGGAAGATTAAAAAAAATAATTTTTATGTAGTATACAAGAGTGGATGGAGTTAATATAAATTTCAGAATGCTTATAGAAGTGGTTATAGTTGATGTAAGGAATGAATAACTTGGCGGAATTTGAAGTGAAATGCTGTTGAAAGGAGAGAATGTTTGATCGAGGACGCTCGGTTTTGAGAGGAATAATTGTTGTTTGATAGTATAATAAAGGTAATAGAGAGGAATAAGGATTAATTGTGACGTAACATACTTAGCATACTGGGCAAGATGTGCGATAGAAATTTGGTTGAGAAAGTAAAATGGCACATAGGCTGATAAAGAGAAGGGAGTGTGGGCTTACACGGAGGAGGATGGGTGCTTGATCAACGTAGTACTTGTGTGAGGGATTTAAAAGTAAAGACCAAAGATGCATTTGGTGTAAATGAATCAAGATACAACTTATGATAGAACTTACATAGCTACAATGTGGACGAAGGTGTTGAGGATTTATTGGGGAAAAGCCATTCTCTTGAGAGTGATTCAAAGTTTTTCTGATGAAAGAGAAGCAGTTGTCAAATTTTGTGGAAGGGAGAGTGACTAGCTTTCAAACAATGGTGTGATATGCCTGCATGGCTATTCAATATCTCTATAGCTGGAAAGATGTGAGACGTTAGAGAAATTAGAAGAGTCTTGTCATCAGACACTAATTTTTGAATACATATAGAGACTTGCGAGCCAACTTTCTCTCAAGAAAGTAATGTGTGAATTGTTTGCTTTGAGCGCTTGGAATAAGAAACTGGAAGCCTAAGAAGTGTGGGGAAGATCAATGAAGCTCAGAATATTAATATAAGTGAAAATATGTATTCGTTTGTTTCCAGATTGTTTGGTTATTCGGAGAGAAGGAATAATTAAGTTATGAAAAGAGACCATATTGGAAAAGTGTTGCGAGCGAGGGACAAGAGACCGGCAAAGTGCTACTTATGCAACTCAAGATGAATTGTGAGAAGAGAACAAATAAACAAACACACACACGCACGCACACAAATATATATATATATATATATATATATATATATATATATATATATATATATATATATATATATTATACTATACACGTTTGACTAAGGAAATAGGACATTTCTTATCTTTGTTCCCAACGTTTCGTAATATTACATTTATTACATATTCTGGGAATCTGTCAATAAAAATAAAATTATAAAACAATCTTAAAAATGCTAAAAATCACAAAACAGTAAAAAGGCTCATATTTACAATTACAAAAAAAAAAAAAAAAAAAAAACATATTCAAAAGTTAAGACCTCCGACCAACCTTCGTTTAGAGAAAAGGAAGGCCGAATGACGAAAGAATACAGAAGACAGTTAGCTAAGTAACAGTTGAATCGAAGAAGTTTGGGTATTCAACTGGGGGACCGGCTGTTTAATGAGCAACGACTCTAGAATGGGTAGTTAGTGAGGGTTTTGTGTTTGCCCTATGATGCAAAACTCGTCTCCGTCGATACGGGTTTTGCAAACTTTTGCATGATTCTTGATACTCGAATGCTCTGGGATAGAGAGCCTGCTTCCTGTGGGAAAACTTATTCCACGACGAGAATCAATGCAAAAGTTTTGCAAAACCCGTATCGACAGAGACGATTTTTGCGTCATAGGGCCAACGCAAAACCCTCACAAACTACCCATTCTGGAGTCCTTCGTTGCTCATTAAACAGCTGGCCCCTCCAGTCGAATATTCAAAACTATTCGATCCAACTGTTTCTTAGCTAACTGTCTTCTTCTGTTTTCTCTCCTGTCATTCAGTCTTCCTTTCTGAATAAAGATAAGAAGTGAATGAAAATGCCCTTAGTCAACTTATGATTTGATACACACACACACATACACACACACACACACACACACACACACACACACACACACATATATATATATATATATATATATATATATATATATATATTATATATACATACATATAGGGCTGTCTGCTTATATCTTCAATGTTAGTCAAGTCTCTAATTCACCGTGTGTTTCTGAAACTATATTGCTTCTCTTCTAATAAACGATTTATTCCCTTATCGTACTGTGGAAGGTGAGCAGTTCTTCAGACAAGGTATTCGACTTCAGTACCATTTAAACACGCAGAGATACTGGAAGTTCCAAACATCGGTGGCAAATTGCCGATTCCATTGATAATCCTGGACTGAGCTTCGTTTCAACTAGGTAACTGATCTCAGTTAAACCATCGTTGATGAGTAAGAAAGATTTCTCTCTCTCTCTCTCTCTCTCTCTCTCTCTCTCTCTCTCTCAGACGAAGAAACTGATATGCTAAAAAGTTAGGAGACAAATTAGAGGATGCTGTTTTCTCTCGGGGAAAGAGAGCTAATTTCATTTTTACAGTTTTGATTTTTCGTGATGGGTTTGGATCTGAGCTTCAATACCAAAAATAAGCAACGCTTATAAGAACGCAGTTAAGAATGTAACTATTATCGGGCTGTGGTATCTTCAGCAACTCAACATGGTTACGTACTATTGTCGAAAAGTAACGTCAAATAGGATAGACATAGACATAAAAGACAGAAAGACAGATTATACACACACATATATATGTGTGTGTGTATGTATGTATATTTATATACATATATAATGTATGTATGTCGGAAAGGGTAAATGCCACTACGATTACGTGCTACAAAGTGGGCGGAGCTGTACTCTGATTGGACGAGAGAATGAAACCCTTTCCTTGGCGCAGTTGCCTCGCTGAGGTCTCGAGCCGGTGGAGGTGATTTCTTCAGGGTAAGGCTCTGGAAGCAGGTGCACCGCCCGACCAGGTCTTCTTTGTACGTCCTGATTCCTGTTGAGTATAGGCAGTTTCATTTAAAGAGAAGCTCAAAATAACGCTGATCATTACATATGTGATAGCTATTGAGTTACTGAACGCAGTGGTTCCCAAACTTTTTTCTGTCATTTCCCTCTGCACTCAGTTCAACCATCCTTCCCCCTTTATGTGTATGAGGGAAAGAGTAGTTCAAACACACTGTGGCTATTTAATAATTTATTTTTCAAATGCACAATATACTGATAAACATATAGTTACAGAGTAAAGAGGATAGAGAGCGGTAACAACTAACCGCATAGCCATAGAGAGCGTTTAGTAACAAATAGAAGGACTTTTGTTTGCTCTTCTACTTTAGAATTAAATTAGTGAGAAGGGTGATTTTTTTTAGTTAGTAGGTAGTGTAATTATTTCCCCCCTGGTAGCTTAAAATTTTCCCCCGGGGGGAAATTTCCCCCAGTTTGGGAACCACTGTACTAAAATCTGTTACTGACTCCGCAGTGACCTAATTAGTGAAGCAGCAGCAATTCAAATCAAACCGCAATGCAATGCATTTTTGGTATATGAAGGTTAACACCGTCCCTCTGTACCCTTTATCATATAGTTTTTCTTTCGCTTCGTTGCATTCATTTATTTGTTCATTTATCCACATGGAAAATCAAGGATCCTCTCTTACCTACCAACAGACTGTTTGCTTCCGAAGGCTCCGCACCGCTGGCAAGGGATCGCCGTCCTTCAAAATGATGTCGTCGGTTGTGGCGAACACTACTTCCAAATGCCTCAGCTTAGGAGTCATGACGGTGAGTGTCCGAAGCCACATTTCAGGGGAGCAATAGTCATCCTCAGGTCATCTGGCTTCGAGTGCCTTAGTCTGGTTAATAAGCAACGGGACTTTCTTAGTGATGAATCCATGCATGAATTTACTTTTCTCCCTCTATCTCTCACTTTTGATATTCATGACCGTTTCTCACAGTTATAAATGCAATTATATACAAGCTGTCCTGACAAAGTTGAGCTGTGGTTGCCATATTTACGATAATGTTTCAATTTCAAGAAGACAGATTTAGTCCATAAATGTAGCCAAGTGTGCTCATCATCATACATTTTTTCGAGTGGTATGATACAATTGCTCTTCTCTTGCAAAATATACAAATTTCTTATATGACAGAGCTATCAATACTTTTTAGAGAAGACGTTTCCTCTCCACTTTTTCGTTTTTATTTTGTCTTTACAGTGGCTGCCGTACATAGTGGCCGAGACTCGAGACCCAACTAAACCCAGAATCACTGGAACGATGCTGCAGGTCCTGGACATCTTTGTGGAGCGTCTGGGTTTCTGGTGAGTTGTGGCATCTATGATCATCCTCTGTCTTGGACTTTTCTATTGTCAAGTTATTTGTCAATGTCTTGATTCTTTTGTTTCAAAAGGTTTTCAACAGACGTACGTAGACGGCGAGATTCTGATTACCCAAATATTTTGCTATTCCATAAAAATCCGTCTAAATGTCGTGTGTGTATGTATGTAGGTATGAATGCATGTATGTATGTAATGAATTTGATATTAAACGACATTCCCAGAGTAATGTTTGCGAAAATATTACATATATAATATATATATATATATATATATATATATATATATATATTATATGATGCAGATTTTTATTTGAACGGTGTTCGAATTTATTTTCATCACGGGGTGAGCTACAGACCTGGGGGTAAACTGTCCAGTCCTGACCAATTCCAGTATAAGAAACCACGTAAAGATATGCAAAACGCATAGAGTTATCAATGATTTTTAAATTTGAGGGAAAGTACAAAGTGAGGAGGAAATAAGCATTTTTGAGTTTATAATGGTTTCACTATTCGTTTCGACACTTAACAACCAATCTTCATCAGCGTGGTTGTTCATTGTTGCCTAATGTTTAAGTATTTCCTTCTCACTTATATATACCTCTTTTTTTAAGTCTAAATATTACCACCAATATGGGTAGGTGTCCTGTGTTTTCATGGTGTCATTGAGTTTTTTATATATACTTTTTAAATTGTTTATTATTTTACTCAGTCTCAGCCTTGAGAATGCATCATGCGATGGGTTAACACCAAATTCACTCAATCTTGGAATAACTAAACCCGAAGGGGAATTTAGGAGTACTAATCGATTCGTCATCAGGGAGACTCGAACCCTCGAATGGGCACAAATGCCATTTAATATCGAATTCACTTTAGATTGGAAATAACTAACAACCAAGAGAAGTCTACTGATGACTGTTGTATTTAGTGGGGTGGACTGAATTAGATTCTAGGTATAGAATTTGAATTTGATAGAGTATGCACTACAGATGTGTGTATGCGTTTGTGTTTGTGAGAGAGTGTGTATATGTGGTTGTTTTTCTAAAAGAATGAATATAGAATTTGAATTTGACCGAGTATATGCTGCAGATATGTGTTTGTGTTTGTGTGAGAGAGAGTGTGTGTGTGTATGTGTGCTTGTTTGTCTGAAAGAATAGATATAGTCACTGGATGTTGGCAAAATGAAGTAAAATAATAGACAATCTTGTTAAAAAGCTTGCAATCATTCACATAAAAGTACTGGATAAGTGTCAGTAAACAAGGAGAAAACTAAAATATGTATGGGAAAATGCACACTTCAGGAAAGAGATATGACGGATTATCGAGATTTAAGCTTCGATTTTCTAGGAAAAACAAAAAAAAGCTCGATTGACGCCTAGATTCTGCATGAGGATTAGTCATGAACAGTTTTAAAAAGAGGAAATTTCAAGTATTCCCCTTTTTTGAAATCTGACTGCTGATGAAATGGTCATTTGCCTAACTTGACCCGTGTGAGACGATGGAAAACCTACCTTTTGTTTTTTTCATTATTATTCTATACAGAGAAATTCAGCGTACAGTAACCATGTGCATGCGTAGATTGAATCCCGATATGCTGTTACATATAAATATTTTTCCTGCACACGTTTTTAGGTCCTTAAGGAATGTAATCAATTCCGTTAGAAATCAATAAAAAAGCAATGCTTCTATTCGTTATCGGTATTTATTTCAGTAGATAAAACACACGGAAAATTATCTTCTTTAGAAATATAGATACTTTTTTAAACAACACATTTCTGTAATTAGAGACGCAAAAAATGAAAAAGAAAAAAGTTCGCTGAACTCAGTCAAAACGTCTTAGTCTGCTTTTAGATAAAATGAAGAAAATGCAAAATAATTGTACATAATAACCATATGGTTTTTTTCTCGTATGCTCAATTACTCGCACACGTGCAAAATAATCACAGTTAATACAACCCAACAGGCATTTTCCATGCTTTTACTTAAAGAAAAATTTCAGTTGGGTAAGAAAGAAGGAAAAATTCATGCATAAAAATATTTCTTTTCTTGGCAAATGTATGGTAATTGCAATTACCCTTAATTATATATATATATATATATATATATATATATATATATATATATATATATATATATACATATATATATATACATATATATATATATACATATATATATATATATATATATATATATATATATATATACTATGTGTGTGTGTATGTATGTATATATATGATATATATATATATATATATATATATATATATATATATATGTATATATATATATATATATATATATATATATATATATATATATATATATATATATATATATATAACAAGGCTACAAAGTAAACGGAGGGAAGACCTAGTACACCTGTAGAAGTAAAGCCAATCATCAGTTCATACATCATATATATATATATATATATATATATATATATATATATATAGATATATATGTATATAGATATATATATATATATATATATATATATATATATATATATATATTGTATGTATATATATATATATATATATATATATATATATATATACAAGGCTACAAAGTAAACGGAGGGAAGACCTAGTATACCTGTGTAGAAGTAAAGCCAATCATACGTTCAAAAGAAGAATACTTATTATTCCGTGGAAGGTTGACATTTTTACCTCACAATGGCCAGCAGCCAGTACGAAAAAATGATCTTCCCTGTTTCAAAACTAAAATATAGCAGTTGCAAAAAAGTCGCTCTGGTATGTCAGTGTATATATAAATACACAATGTCTATATATATCATGTGTGTGTGTGTTTCTACATAGCATCTAGGTTTTAAAAAGTCAATCTTCCTGCTTTAACCAGTTACAACTTGGTGGCCCCGCGAGAGATCAACGTTGGAGGGAAATTACCCAACGGAACTTGGACAGGACTCATCGGGATGGTCATAAAGAAGGTAGGAGGTGATCACTCTGTTCGTCACGGATGGATCTGTATTTTAGAATATAAGTTTTCGAAATTCTATCATTATTCAGTAAAATAGTTGAAGGACGCGCTTTACAAAAAGACAGGGGAAACAGAAGAGCATCATGGATTTCAATTCGAGGATTGAAATTGACTCACAGATTAACAAAGTGCATTCCTAAGCCACTGCCTCCTACCGCCCAGTAAAACGGCCCTTGCAGTCAAGACCAGTATTTCAAAGCTGAAGACTTTTCAAGGGGAATATAATTAGTTCTTATGGGTTTTCTGAGTGTATCTTTGAATAACATCCTCTAATGAATAAATTGCCCTGGTGTGCAAAGACATTTAAAAACCCCTCTGGTCTTATTTAAACAAGATTCAGGGAGATGAGAGGCTAATTAAAATAAACTTCACTCTCTGTAACGTTGTGTCAACAGACAAAGTTACAAAGTATAGTTTCAATAGTTTCGAAGCCACAACACCCATTTTAATTCAAGGAAACTATGAGTACAATAAGAATTAGCGAGGATAAACAAATATAATGATCACCGAACACAATAGTTTATACATAACTTTATCATTTTACAGTCGTTTTTTAATCACAAGAAGCTTTAACCGTACAAATGTTTTATTCTAACTAATAATTTGCATTGGAATTAGTAAAAAAACGGAATTTGGTCTGCTAAAATGAAACATAATTATTAAATTATTATGGCAACCAACTTGAGGGGAAAAGTTGGACGATTTTATATTTATTAGAACTGATCTCGTTAAGTCTCGTTTTAACTATCTTTCTTGTTGAAATGAATGCACGCTCAGCCGTCTTTTCTTCTCGGTAATTAAGAGACGCAAAAAGCGACTTCATGTTTGCTCATCTGAAGACAAGGTCTTTATCGTTACCCGTCAAGAACAGCACAGGATTTGAAAGGGAAATTGTGTTCTTTGGTTGCTCTCTCTTAACAGTCATGACCCGTCTAGTTACTGGTATAACAGAGCATATATCAATACTTCTTTCTCTCTGTACTTAGTAGTTTGAATTTTAGTCTGGAATTGCATTTAATTATATTGCTATTTTTTAGACAAGCAACATTCGTGATATTATCCAGTCGAGGCATATTAGAAATATACTAGCAAAATATTTTAGCGTTAATCAGTTCTCATTTCCAATGACTGTCAAACTAATACGAAATAGATATAGGATTTTGTTTTACTTCCAGAATAGTTCGGGCTGTTGTTTTAAAGGCAAATATAGAGAGTAAGTTTAGTATCAACGTATTTGCTCTTCATTCTGTTCACATCATTGTCTTCTTCTTTCTCCGCATATTTTCCCACTTCTATGTGGGGTCGATTTTTCTGACAGCTTTCGTCAAACACATCGTCCTCTGACAATCATTTTTCTCTCAGATCTTCTCTAACTACATCCACCCATCCATCCATCCACCCTCGCTCCTTCGGTCTGCCTCTCGCTCCCCACCAGGCACCATTTCCTTCAAAGGGCATCTTGTTTCAAAAGATGTTAAAGTTCACATTCAATGTTCTTAATTCATTTCATGCTTCTCTAATCGTTAAACTGATATCCTAAACTGTTAGGTATTCATAAAAAGTTTCTTAATGAAAATAGAAATCGAAGGTAAAAATTTTAAATCATTTTGTAATATGTCACTTGTTTTGTGTGGTACTTAATTCCAATTAAGATCTTCGTCACTGTTTTCATGTAAAAACAGTGATCCCTCAAATATCCTTCAATGTACCGTAGACATCCTGCTGAGGTCCTTGGATAGAAGAATAACGTACATATTTTTTACTTTCATTTTTTTATCTGGTATGTCAGCAACTTATTTCTTGCCATTCATCTAACAACTTCTGAAAAGATGCCAAACTTTTTATCATATTACCATCTGCCACACAGGTAACATTTACTCTACCGTCTGTTAAAGAGATGTTCTATTCTTCATCCCAGTTTCACCATTAGGGACAAATGTGTCTCATTTCCTATGATAACATTTACAGCAGAGAGCATATTTCTTTCTGTAGTGGTGTGTTGAAAGTTATCTTAAAAACTTTCCACCCTTTATGGAGTTATGGATACATTTTACTTTCTGTGGTTTCATGAGTCTTGAATGGCAATGTTTCGAACCGTTTTTTTACCTCTTGTTTCATTGCTTCCCCTTTTAAATAGGAATTCAATTTTAATAAAGCTACGTCATCTGTTAAAAAGCAGTCATTTCCTTGCCACTCTCATCCTTTATTTAATAATGTTCTACTTAACTACTAGTCCCACATGCTAACTCTGTATCATACAACCCACCCTAATTTTACCATTTGTAAAGAGATATATTTTTTTCTACTACAGTTAGGCGTAACTTTACTATAATTCAAATCTATTATTTATTGTTCTGTAGATATTTCAACCGTTGCTACGAACAACTGGCAAGCAGTCATACATTCTCCAGTGATTTTAGAAGCAGCAACGTCATTATTCTACTTCCACCATCTGCCTAAATTATTTGTAAACTATTATGTCTTGGCACAGTTATACTATTTTTCATTTTAGCTTCTTAATATCTGTTACCAGTTGGGCGCTTCTTACCTTCATTTTAGCCTCCTTATAAAAGTAGCACTTCTTGTATTTAACCAAATATTTACTAATAGGAAAATCTCACACACGGCCGAAAGTTTTATTCTTGTGCAGAAAGCTGCCTATATTTCCACTGTGATTCCATCAGACATTAGAAATTAATCTAAACTCCTCAGGATATTTTGGAAAAAATGGAATGACGCAAAATTAGTCGTTGAAAACACAAGCCTCAGAAGATCCTCATTCTAAAACCAAACCAAACCTCTATTCCTCATCATCCCGCACGGGGTTAGTGCCGTCAGTGCACCTCATGCGATGCACTGTAGGCATTACTTAGGGTTCTTTGCAGCGCCCCTTCGGCGTCTTCCTGAAACCCCTTTCGTTCCTTTTACTGTACCTCCTCTCAAGCCTTTTTAGTCAATTTCCCTTTCAGCGCTGTATGACCTTTGGCCTAAATTCTATGTTGTGTTCTATTCTATTCTATATCTCATTAAGTGATCAAGTTTTCTATTTTTCTTATTTCAAGTCTCTACAACTCAATGTTTATTTTTTCAGAAAATAGACTTCACAGGACAAGCCCTTGGCGTCACCGCCGAGAGAGCCGAGGCGGTCGACATGAGTGAGTTCCTGTACATAGATGAATGGTCAGCTGTGTACAAGAGGCCGGGGATTCAGCCGGATATTGCAGGCTTTGTGAAACCCTTCACGCTGAAGGTACAGGAATTCGAGCATTCCCAACTGGGCGAAATCAGATTGTGGGCTTAAGATATGAAAGGGAAGTTCGTTCAGTCCCATGTAGATTTTCAGTATCTTGGAGCAGCAGAGGGGATTGCGGGAGGGAGCTTTCAAAAAGTAATTCTGACTCACAAGTTAAAATCATAGGATAATCCCACAACTAAGATTAGACTTGTAAAACTATTAGCATTAAGGTTATTGAAGGCTCCATGCAGATACTGATACTATTCAACCCTTTCACGTTGAATAGCTGAAACCAAGGCCTAAAGAATGGTCTGGACCTTTTCGAAAACAGTTTTGTTTTCTCACTCGTCAAGATCTAGCGGTTTTGTTGGCAAAGAAGCTTGCCAGTGAATTCTCATGCATGCCTCATTTGTATAGTGCTTTTGATCAGCTGACAAGAACGGGTCCCAATTTGCACATCAAAGGAAACAATGCGTTTCATTTTCTGTATTGAAAACTTTAAACTCTAAGGTAACGTTAGGCAATAAAGCAAAATATTTACCTTGAACAACGCATGTTTTGGTCTCGGCTGCAAATGAACAGTTTGCCAACATTTTAACTGGTCATGATTTCAAAACAAAAGTTTCTCTCTTCGCGACATGTCATAGAAACAGTACTACCTGACTTAGTGCCAACAACGAGGGACGTAGCTGGTATGATGATATTACTGAACCGTGTAATTCTTGGCAATATTGAAGGTGTTACTAGTCAGATGTTACAAGGCTTAATGAAGCAGCGACCAAAACAGTGCTTGTAGTAATTAAAGAGAATAAAGAGATTGGTACGACTGCGTTCATTGATCAAAGGAATTATCCTTGATGCATTCATATTAAGGATGGTACAAGAGAGGAGGTAATATCTCTCTCTCTCTCTCTCTCTCTCTCTCTCTCGCTCTTCACTACGTCCCGTCTCTCGCATCTCCTCTTCTCTCTCTCTCTCTATCTCTCTCTATATATATTATATTTTATATATATATATATATGTAATAAAAATATATATAGATATATATATATTTATAAAATTATATATATATATATATATATATATATATATATATATATATAATATCAAAGATGGTACAAGAGAGGAAGTAATCTCTCTCTCTCTCCTCCTCTATCTATCTTCTATCTATATATATATATATATATATATATATATATATATATATAATATATATATATATATATATGTGTATATCAAGGATGGTACAAGAGAGGAAGTAATAATCTCTCTCTCTCTCTCTCTCTCTCTCTCTCTTCTCTCTCTCTCTCTCTCTCTCTCTATATATATATATATATATATATACTATATATATATATTATATATATATTATATATATTATATATATATATATACATATATATATATGTGTGTGTGTATGTAAGTATAGCTGTATGTATATGTACTCACGTATATATACGAGACATGACCTAAACTAATTTTAAGGCTGTTTTTATCTGATTGACAAATTTTTTTAAAAATACGTGTTTTATCTGACCTTTTAGAGTGAGAGCTGAATTTTATTTCTTTGGAAGCAAAAAAAAATTCCCTAAAACTAAACATAAAAACAGGGTCATTACCTGCTATCTACAACTGATCTACGTGAGCTGCAATTCGATTCTAAAAGCGAAATTCTGCTGTTCACAGTCGTGGGTGGGAGTCCTTCTCTCGTCGATTGTGGTTCTGCTGACGGCGGTCTTCATCAGGCTGGTCAGCGAAAGGATCATCTACCACGGAGGGTAAGAGCTCCTTTTCTCTTTGTATAAGAATGTTCTTCTCTCCTGCCTTGATTCGTGATCAGTCCCTTTTCATTTTCATCCAAAAGAGTTGAATTTCCATTTGACCAAAGGCCTACGACTCGATATACCTTTTGAATTCGAAAGTTAATTTGACGAATATTTGATCATTTACCTTGCGTTAACATTTACTGTGACCATACTTGGAAAAATCAGGCTCCTAGAAAAAATATGATACATTTAGATTATTTGATACTGTACATCTTACCCGAATATCGGACTATAAATGTATTACATAGACAGACTCCGAGATAAGCACACAGAACTGGTGGAACATTATTACAGGATTGCCTTTTATTATTTCTTTATCTTTTTTCTTGTTTTTTTTTGAGATGACGAAAAATATCCCTAGCTGATATTATTAAAGCTGTAAGGATTGACTGCTCAGCATTCAACATACGTTACAGTGATATCATAAGTCAATATTTACCTTCAACTAAAATTGTATTGATTGTAACTCAGCGAATTGGTTGCATGAATACGATTTGCTCATCATTGTCAGGTCTGACTCTTCCGATCGTGGCGATGTCGACGACGATGAAGGCGGTCGAACTGCTTCAGCCGTGAACGCCCGGGGGAGGAACGGCGGGAGGGAGAATTTCTCAGCTATTCTCTATGATGCCGTCAACTGGACGGTCTCGTCTCTGCTCGGACAAAGTGAGTTAAAATAAATAAATAAATAAATAAATAATTTTTTTTTTAAAGAAGTGCAAATTGTTTTAGCAGTAAAGATCATATTTCACATATTCCTAAAAGTTCTGATTTGGGGATTTACTTTTGCTCATTTTTTTTATTTGCATTTTTTGATTTTAGGAATATTTTTCCTTCAACTAACGATGAAGTCAATGGAAAAAATAAACAGCAGCAACCAGAGTGCGCATTAAAAAGTAGGGGACGTTACGATAACTTTAAGAATGAAAAATGACTCGGAAAGGTCATTGATGGTCAGGTGTCATGTCAATATCCGGTCTTGTAAATATTATGGTACGCACTAAAAACCATAGGAATACCTGTTTTATTTATATTTGACAACTCTATTTTTTCTGCCATATAGTTGCTGAATATTGCAGCATGTTGCAACTATGCTGCATCTGAAACTTTGCAAAAGAGCGCCTCAGGCTTCTGTTTTTCATCTTTACCCATAATTCCGTTTCTATGTAGCGCGTTTCCCAAATTCAACGCTTGACAGTGTAAAATAAATACCAATCGGTGACTACACATTTAGCTTCTTTTTCTGTAGTACCTTATTTCTGTTATTTTGCTTGCTCCAGTTGTTTCTGAACAGAACGAAAATATGCAGTTTGTTCATACTCATAAAGATGGATTTATACAAGAGCAAATAAATTGCTACAGAATTTTTCATCGCACTCTAAGTGCAATACAATAGTATCTTGCAACTCTCATCGAATATTTGTAAGAAACATTTAACTTTATGTTTTTTCCCTTCGAATTCCCCTTCGTCGATATCCCATTGACAGTGCAGCCAAATTATGAAAGCAATAAAGTCTCACACTCAATATTTCTGTACCAGCATTACCAAAGATATCACCTGGCGAAGCTGTTCGAATCTTCAGCGGGCTTTGGCTGCTGGCGTCCATGATATTGTCTACAGTCTACCGTTCCAACCTGAAGGCGATGCTCATCTTGCCCAAGGTCTATCTCCCGTTCAACAACATCGAGGAGTTGGTCAGCTCCCGCCTCCCCGTCTGGACGCCCGTGGACGGCAAGCTGCAGATCACGGCTTTGGTTAGTGTGGTGCTTAGTGCAGGTTTTGATGTGGTGTCAGTCTTCGTGTTTTTGTGAGAGAGCAAACACGACGATTGGAAGCCACCTTCATTTTCTTCTTCGACATTTTAGGAAAAGGGAAATTCTCTCGATCGCTTCGAAGTCGAAGGAAATTTGCAGTCTTGTGCGTCAGGGCGCCAACTCTTTTGACAAGGCGGTCTTGTTACGTCACTTAATAATGACAGTGATGATTTAGAATAAAAAAAAAACAAATTTAAATGGGGAAAAGCGCTAAAATAAGCGTTTTCTGCGCAATGAACTGTAGTTGAAAATATATGTATTCATCATGCGAAATTAGGCACTGGGAAATATGCTCTCCACTGAGGGAGAGAAAGTATTTTTATGTCACACTCTTAGCTTTTGAATGTGAATAGAAGGAAAGGACAGTCAGATTAGATTTTTTTCCTTCAAATATTTTCCTGATGATATGATTATATGTAGTAGGAGTTAGTTGTCAAGCAAATCTTGACGTGTTCAGATTAGGCTTAGAGGAATATTCATTGAATACTACCAACAGAAAAAGTCCCAAAATGGTTGCGAAATAATGGCTAGTGTCTTGAAAATAAAGTGCCTATGCAGATAAAGACTAGGTCCTAAAAACGCATCCTGTTATATCTGCAAGCACCTCGTCACCCCAGTTCCATTACTAAACTAGAATCCTGTTCCCGAATTTTTCTACGATGTGGTCTTTGCTTCGTCACAGGACTACCATAATCTTTCACAGAGCAGAATCTCGTTTTTCTAAAAAAAAAAAAAAAAAAAAAAAAAAAAATATTAATCATGCTTTTATTAAAATGCATTAAAAAGTAGAAAATCATTTTTGAGACATTTTTTTAATTTAAAAAAATATTTTCTATTTCATACTAAAACATATTTTTTTTAGTCCTGTCTAGCCAAAGAAGGTTTGAAAAATCCGAAGAGCTATTCACTTCATACAAATCCTGAGATACTGGGAGAAGTCGCCTTAGGGTCACTAGGGGCCACTGCTGACCTAATGATCATGTAAGGTTGCATTTTCACCAGGAATTAGCAACCATGCTAAATTTCAAGTCCCATGGTCGAAGGGAAGAGGTTAAAACTTGAGTTACAAGACAAAAAAGCGAGCTAACTAAAAACATATATGTAAAAAACTATTTTCGTTGATGGTGGCTTATGAAGAATCTCGTTTTTATGATCTGCGCTTGACACGCATTTTTTTTTTTTTTAATATTAACAGATAACTCGTCGGAATCAGTAGTCCACTAAGTGGTCAGTTACAGAATTTCACTTTTTCCCTTGTTTCCTTCCTCTTCAACAAATACTATATTTGGCTTCCTTCTCCTTGAGCTGCCGAATAACCAGATGACCAGTTACCAGTGTCGTCTGTGAATGAATTAGTCACTCCATGAAAGCAGCACTTTTTTTGTTTAGACACCAATTTGGCACTGTATCCTTTTCAGAATTCCCCCGGTAACACTACCATGGGTCGCCTGGCCAAGCAGTTCGTGTACCCTGAGCCCCCGAAAGGACTGAACTGGCTGCAGAGGTCAATGAGGGCCATGAATCTAGGGGAAATGGTCGTCACGTCTCCTCTGTCAGTAGTAGAACAAACATTCCACTACATATTTTCACTGGTAATCTTATTGATGTTACAAAACATTTTATTAACGTGTAATTGGTTGACTTCTCATTTATTTGTCATTTGATTAGAATTTTTTACTATCTCTTTATATATTCATCTTATTAGTCAGTATCGAGTGCTACCAAACAGCCAGTTTCTCTCAAAATATAAACTCTCACCAATGCATCAGTCTATTTCGAGATTGCTTTCGGAATCAATAGTCTTCATTCTCATTTCCGCTAAACGACTGAATACGCGGTTTCTCATGAACAGGAGAGCTTCAGTACCCAATGGACATTTTTTTTATGGTTCCCCATCTATCTATATGTACTATATACATTGCTTAAAATGGCCATGCTTAAACAAAGCTTAGGAAAAAGAGAACTTTTTGATGTTGAATGATTAGGCACCACTATCTCATATGTATGAACCAACAGCGTATTTTGTTACAAACCTCAGGTGGATATGTGAAATCCAACGCAGTCATTCAACAGATCTTAGAAATAGATGTGATTCATGATTGATCACCAAATTTTGTTTCTTAGGCATTGAAAATAAATAAACAAATAAATAAGTGGCATTGCATATCCTCAGTGCCACGCGTAAGACTGAAAATAGAGCAGATCTCTGATTATACTTTCCTCCTTAGCACGGTCGGTGCCTGAGCTATGCCATGGCTGAGAGATATTTCAAGACATCGATTCTTTGCCTCTTCTTGCCAAAGGGATCACCGTGGACAGACAGACTAAACCCTATGTAAGTCGTTTTCTGATTTTGATTAAAACAGATTTTTGCTTTCTCCTGCTATAGCAACGCTGCTGGATAGTATTGTTAACCGTAAATCTACTAACAAATGTGGTAAATAAGTTTTACAAATTATAGTCTAGCAACCTGAGAGAAAGAGCGAGATATGTGAACTTCAGCACCAAGGGTAGGTTAAAGTACTCTGCTGGGGCCCTAAGAGCAAGAAGATTCCTTTAATTTTTGTTTTTATTTCTTGCAATAGATAGATAGAATATAAAAGTTAGGCCGGAAGGCCAAGCGTTGGTACCTATGAAATCGTTCAAAGCTGAAAGAAAAATTGAGAGAAGAGTTTGAAAAGTGTAAAAGGAGGAAAACCTCAAAGCAGTTGCACTGTAAAACCATTGTGAGAAGAGGTTGGAAAGTAAAATGGAAGAAGGTGTGGGGTGAATTTCGTTTAAGAAGCATTCCTTGCCAACATCCCAACTTTGTAGCAAGTCAGTGCTGTCGTAAACAACTTATATAGTAAATATTTCAATCTGGTATATCACCTAGAATACCATCAGGAACCCGACAGCACTTTTCGCTTTGGAGAGTCAGGCGTTTTTCTGTTTGGTTCGGTTTGAACTAAAGATCGTTATCTTCGATGATGACGGAATTTGTCCGCCGCCGGAGGTGATACGAAGGTGTTGAACAAAAATAAAACTTTGTTGCTAATACTAGAGTTTGCTTTAGTACGTTGATAATTAAAATATATACGACAATGCTAATGCTGATAGATTTATCTCTGCCAACGAATGAAGGAAGAGGTCCTGGTTTTACCTAAGGGCGAATTTTCCAAGAACGAGTGAACCCAATTAGATGACAGTGATTGAAGAAATTCGCCCTTGCAGTGGCTAAACTCTTGCCCTTCCTAGCCTACCAATCGTTCGATTCTCGGCTCGGCCAACGCGGAACCAGAGAAATTTATTTCTGGTGATAGAAATTCATTTTTCGATATAATGTGGTTCGGATCCCACAATAAGTTGTAGGTCCCATTGCTAAGCAACCAATTGGTTCCTAGCCACGTAAAAATATCTAATTCTTCGGGCCAGCCCTAGGAATGCTGTTCATCAGTTCAGTGGTCTGGTAAAATAAAGATATACTTCACTTAACTAGTCTACCCATCATGGAACTCATTACGAATAAAGACTAAACGAATATAGAACAAAACAGAGATCTCTTCTGCCTTACTTTGCTTTCACACTCTAATCTCTATGAAATTTAAGAATGATTGCCTCATCTATCTTGGATTTGCTGTATATACACACATGAAATCAGTACTGATTCATTTTCCTTACTGACGAACAACGAGAAATTTTAAATTTTAAGTTGCCTCTCTTTTGTCTCGGCATTCTACCTATAGGATAAATACTACATGTGAAGTCTATTCTCTGCACGGAAAAATTACGTCTTCAGTATAAAGCTTAATGTTTACTTTAGCTCTCGCAGACATTATTCGCAAGGCCAAAAGTAAGTTACTTGATTTTGTATTTCATGATGGACAGATGTTCCAAGACAGTTCACACACTTTTGTTGATATTTTCCTTTTTCTTTATGATGCCAGTAATATTCGTTACACCACAAACTTTCTTCTTATCCGGTCAGCAAAACTGAACACTTTTAATTTCTTTTTCAACAAGATTTCTTTGTTGAAAATATTTACAAATAAGCAGGTGGTTCAAAATGAAAATGATCGCCAAACTTATTAAAAAGGGCTATGTATTATTTCCTACAATATTCTTTGAATTTTTATTGCGTTATATTTGTTTAGGAAAATGTTTATTTTCTTACGACAAATTTTCTCTATTCTTTAAAGCGTATGTTCTCTAACTCCAAAAGGAAATCAACACAAGGTCTTGTGTTATAAAGAACACTTGTTTATAATCGCATCTAACAAACCAATTGTTTGTCTTAAGCTATTCAGAGATGGGAAACATGGAGAGAACCTTTACTTTTCCTGTCTTACATATCTTCCGACTTTTTTTGACAAAGAAAAGCGGATCTTGATTTAATGATGATAAACTTGTTGCAAACATCTATCTTACAAAAGCGTTGACCTTACCCACTTTTTAAAATGATTTAATGATGATGAACTTGTTGTAAACGATCACCTTAGAAAAACAGACCTTACCCCATTTTTTTAATGATTTAAAGATGATAAACTTATTGCAAAATCCACCTTAGAAAAACATAGACCTTACTCAAAATTTTTTTTAATGATTTATTGATTATAACCTTGTTGTAAACATTCACCTTAGAAAAACATAGACCTTACTCAAATTTTTAATGATTTTTTGATGATAAACTTATTGCAAACATCCATCTTAGAAAAACATAAATCTTACTCAAAATTTTTTAATGATTTATTGATTATAAACTTGTTGTAAACATTCACCTTAGAAAAACATAGACCTTACTCAAATTCTTTAATGATTTTTCTATGATAAACTTGTAAACATCCACCTTAGAGAAACATAGTACTTACCCAATTTTTTCAACTGATTTAATGATGATAAACTTGTTGGAAACATCCAACTGAGAAAAACGTAGACCTTACCCAATTTTATCAAATTACTCGCGCAGAATTGTGAGCCTTCGTGAAGCGGGAATCCTCGACTACATTTACAGACGAGAACTTCGCAATGCGACCGAATGCCTCAAACCGCCGGGATCAAACGTTGATTCTGAACTGCGTCCTTTGGATCTCGATGACTTCTATGGAGTCTTTCTGGTATATGCTGGAGGTAGGCTATAGCGAATCATGCATTCCTGTTACTTCATTTTTCTGTCACTAGTCTATTTAGTACTCATTTCGAGTGTTTGGGTTTTCAGTGCAAAATCAGGTCTAGCCATATCAACATATGTAATATCTGATCATAATAAATGGACAAAAATGATTCAGTATACCAGGTATGTTTTATAATGGGTTTAATCGTTATGATTATTGTGCGTTATATTCAGCTCTTCTTTTTCAGAAAACTCTAAAAAGAATTATTTTATCTCCAGTTAACAAAACATAGGTAAAAATTATATAAACAAGCATTTTGGAATCATTCTCAAAATATGAAGGAAAGCACTGATCCCAAACAGAAAAAAGGGTTAAATATGAACGATTGTAGATTTTTCTTAAAGAAACATTCAACCCAACAATGGTGGGAATAACCAAACTGAGCTCTTAGACCTTTTTTCGTCATGAACTCTGGAGTCCGCCTCACCATAAAAGGGCAAAAAAGTTGGACCAAGAATGATCTGGTTAGCAAGCTCTCTTGATCGAGAGAGATGCAATGTTGCTCGAGGTTAAATTAAACCGACTCAATGACCTTGAGAAAACTTGCGAAATTTAATCTGTTTTAAAGACCCTGCTCTGACTCAACCAAATCACGCGGCAGATCTTCGTAACTTGACCTGCTATACAACTTTAATTATTTCATGTAACTTTCGTCAGAGGAATATAAGTTACCTCTCCACTAACTGCTAACAAAAGTATGGATCAGAAGGCACCCAACAATTACTAAGGACGCAAAGCTTTGCGTTGTATTCCTCGTTTCAAATTTTCTAATACTTTTCTGACTGCCGTGTGGAGCCAGCCTATATAAAGGAGAAATCTGAACACTAAAAGAGAAATGCGTGTGTGTATGTGCGTGTGTGTGTGTGTGTGTTTTGGGCAGAGCTTTTCTTTGTCAATTTTCGCCGAAGGCGATCGTCTTTATAACACTGACTGCTATGATACTGACTTTTTCATGTTTTCTTCACTTCTACTTTCGGTCTTTCTTCAAAATGCTGGATAAGGAAACACACTCGGGGTTTGGTTCCATCGATTTCACTTACAATGTCAGTATCAAAGAAGTCATTGCCACCAAGGCGATCGCCTACAACACACACACACAAATATATATATATATATATATATATATATATATATATATATATATATATATATATATATATTATGTGTGTGCACCTGCGTTTATACATATGCATTTATTCATTTATCTGAGCTGGTAAATGGCAGCATCATGAAATAAATTACCGTGGATGCATGAGAAACTGCAAAGAAATAAAAAGGACTGGAAAACAATCATTCTTAATTTTACAGGAGATTCACAAACAGAAATTGAGAATGAGGTTAGAAATAAAGCAACAGAAAATACACCGGAAAAAAAAAAAGATTAATGATCAAGGAAATCACACGGTAATGAAACGTCAGCTGAATCTCCTCTATGATGGACAGCGTTTTATGATCAATGTAGTCTCCCCAATCTATAAACGATTCAGTGTCTCCGGAAGGCTCTAAGGTCATCATTTGAATATTTTTGATGGAAAATGCTGAATATAGCTTTAAAAAATAATGTCTACAAAAGCGAGAAATGATTCACATTGATAACATACAGTGGGTACAGAATACTATAAAGGTAGATACTATAAAGGTAGAATAAGAGGGGGTTTGTAGAATGTGACTAATCTTGGTCAAATGAATGTAGTAAACATATTTACGCTACTTTAAATGATCGTTTGTTGCAGGTATCTTGGCTGTTTTTGTTTCTTTCCTGGCTGAGCTAATTGTGGGATTCAAGCAAGGAAAGCAAACAACTTTCTCACCAAGTTTCTGCCGAATTCGAGGCGGGAGCAGAACGACTGACCAAAAGAAATGAACACTTTCTCCTGTTAATATATCCACTGCTGGCAAATCGAAGAGACGGGGCTGAAGATGTCATGAATGCTCGGGCTTTTTTCCTTCACTTGACATTCTGGTGAAATAACACATGAAACATGCTGTTCGGAACCTCTGGAAATTCTAATAAAAAAATTACTATACAAGCACAGCACTCTCTTTACTGTCCTCATGGTACATATATATTTCACTGAAGAAACAGGCAACCCATCAAAATTAGATAACAAGAGACTTCCATTTCTTGTTAGATGGACTCAATTACTCAGATTTTACGATCATTTCTACCATCCTACATTCTACGGCAGTAGCTACAAAGGCAATGTTGACTGAATTTGCAAGTGGAAGGGAGATTTTTCGATAACAGAGAGAGAGAGAGAGAGAGAGAGACTCTTTTGTGTTTATTCTTGTTTGCCTATTTTATACACATACTTTTAGAAAGTCTCGAGCAAGTGGTAAAAGACCTGAGTAAAGGAAAAAGATTTTCCAGTCAAAAGTTTATGTAGCATCGTGTAAACTGTTTAAATCAGGAAAAATATTTATACTTACCACAGGCTATAAATATCAGCACGAGAACACCATTTTTACAAAGTGAATATTTAGCCAGAGTGGAGTAAAAGAACTTGACAAAGTTCCTTTAATATAAGCGCGTAGGACTGATAAAACCGAAACCCTATGCGATTTCTTCAGAGAAATTGCCCATCTTTTACGTGAATCCTGACGTACTTCTTATGAATTTATTCGGATCGATTTTAACCTACTCGTATCGTCCAGTATTCTTTTAGCAAATCCTGCATAATTAAGAAAGCTTAATCCTCATACGGTTCTGGGTTGTACTTCATCAACTAATAAGTCAACTTTGTTAGGACGATACGAGTTGGAGTTGCACGAGGTTTCTACTAAACAGAATTAGGTGGTCGGTTCCAGGTTCATCAGCGCTCGCTTCACAAACACAGTTACGGGCACACTATACCATTCGCGTGAGGTGCAGACCTTTTATTTTTAACTTGATACAGTTTTATCCCATCTTACTGCTTATTGCATTATTTCCACTGGAATTCCCCTTTTTTACATTTTAAACGCCTTGAGCTTTACGTTATTCAATAGTACATCAAATTGTTTATTTTAATCCTTAATCATCACCTTTTCTGCAACAAAAACCACCAAAAGTTAAAGACGTTTCTAAACTGATTATTACCAAATATTGTCAATAAATGTATACTTTTTAAGCCTCCTCCTGTCATTTTTTTTTCGACCGAGGTAGTGCTATGTTATTGGCTTTGACAACCAGCGCTTCCCTGGTTAACAAATTCTTTATTTTCAGGGCTAGTGTTTTACATTCACCCAGTTTTCTGTTAGGGGATATCAGGGTCTCTGAACTGAATAAATGTTCGGTGTTTGCCTCCTCCACTCTGCAGGTATCACAAGCCTCGTCTTGTATTTAGGTACACCTGACGTTAGCTTTCAAGTCCAACGTATTCAGCTCGGCTTTCATGATCATGCATGCATCTTTTTTTTTCCAGTTCCCTGATGTACTCATTTTCCCCGAGGTTTTCTATGAGCCTCAACTTCTTCATTTCTTTCCTCTTCTCTTCCAAGGTCTATTCAATATCTTGCTTAATCTTTATCTTTACGTATTTCCTTTTCAATGTCTTTTTGACGTAATCTCGCATTCTATTTGCTTCTGTGCCATATTTATTAGTTATATATACTTACTAAGCTTTTCATCCAGCACAGTCCATATGGGGCTTTTGGTTGATCTTCTATTATCTCTTTAAGTAATCTTTTCTCCTCCGAGTTTATTATGCTAATATGGAACAACATAATTTTCTTGCTCTATTCTGTTGGCTACTGGCCATATGCCTGACTGCGCCATAATTCTCCAGTACAGTGCGTTTTCTTTAGTGCATTCAACTCGTTTTCCGAGATGCTACTCCATGTTTCTGTGTTGGGAAATAATGATGGTACCACTACTGTTTCGTAGATCTTCTTCCTCACTTCTAGTGCCATATTTCCTACTTTCTTAGCATTCCCATTTTTTTCTAATTTCTCTTAGTAGGTACTTTGCCTTTTGATTTCTCGTTTTGATACAAGCTTCCTTTGACCCATTTAGTATGTACTATTCATTCGTATTCTTTTACTCTACTAATTGGGCCATTTTTAAGCTCTGTTAGATTACAAGCACTGCTGGCTTACTGTGCTTAGTATTCAATGTAAATTCCTTAAGCTACTCTAGGCTGCGGCTGGTGCCAATTGCCATTTCTTTCCCTTCTCTCCTGCTGGTGGGGAACATTATGTCACAAACAAATATTAGGGACTATTTCTATATTTCTTGTGATTGTTACGTTCTTTCTGCTTATCTCATTCATTTGATCTGTTACTATTACTGTCTGCCGTTTCCATTCATCCTTCGTATCAACAATACACCTTTCCACCCTATCATCTTCCCTATCACCTTGATGCAGTCCTTTAGGTCTAGTCTATCGAAGCTCTTATAATGCATCCCCGAATCATATATATGTACACTGCTTTGTAGTCAATCAGTGCGTTCAGGGTTAGAATGTGATCAACTGTGGATCTTCCTTTTAGTCCACCACATTGGAACCTGCTTATTTTCTGGTTTGTCATTTCCTTCGTTATTTCAATTCTCACTTTTTCAAAACCCTTCCTTGTTTTCCTATTCTAGTTTGCTGCCTTTTTTGTGCAGTGATAGTATTCCCATTTCTTCCCAGTCATATCCTTCAGTGTCTCCAATTCGGAGTGTCAGGATCTCAGTCATTTTTATACCCAGATTCTTGATTATTTTGCTATTTGTTAATTGTTTGTCTGGGGTATATTTCTCAGTTATTTTTTTTTCCCGAATGTGGACCGCTGGAATTCTTCATTATTTCCTCTTCCGCATATGGATATCCATTTCGGTAAAAGAGGTCAGTGTTCTCGCCATAATTTCTGGGTCGCCGCTTGCTTAACATCAGTGTTTTCAAATGCAGTATCACTTCTTAGCTTTATAGTTACGAGTATATATGTAACAATAATGACATCAAAGGTTGCAGGTACACAATAATATCGCATGTGAGTAAAAGGTCTTCAATGGATAATAAAAGCTTTCGAACCTTACACTAGGTTCATCTTCAGTCAAGTGCATGTGACTGAAGATGAACCTAGTACAATGTTCAAAAGCTTTTATTATCCATTAAAGACCCTATACTCATATGCTATTATTGTGGACCTGCAACCATTGTCATCATTTTCGACACGGAAAATTGTGCCCACAATGACATCAAAACTACTGTCTCCGTATTTTCTCAGAAAAATTGCTTCCACAATGTTGTTAATGTTAAAGCATATGTTTGGATCTAAATAGGTTTCAACGTACTTCATTTCTGGAGTTCGCGTACCAGAATGCGCATGAAAGCTGGCTGTGTTGTAGTAAAGCATTTCCTTGGATCAGAATGCCTTCCCAATTATAATTTTTTATATATAATTTTGCAACTTATACAAATATAAAAACATGGTCATTTTTGGGGGGTTAAAAGAACCAGAAAACCACCTGATGTGTGTATTACTAATGAACGATTGGAAATGAAGGTGAAAAACGAATGAGAAGCTATTCCAAGGTATCATAAAACGTCCTTTGTTAATATGTTGCAGATTTAACACAGAAACTTTAAGATAGATGCTCTATTAAAAAGAAAACATTTACTTTATTAGACAACTCCACGTGGAACCCATACTTTCACTGATAAGAGTCAACAACACAGGCTATAGTTTTGCCTTTTCATGAACAGGAATAGTTCGACTCCATGGCTGTAGGAGATGTGCTGAGTGTCAAATATATATATATATATATATATATATATATATATATATATATATATATATATTATGTGTGTGTGTGTGTGTGTGTGTGTGTGTGTGTGTGTGTGTGTGTAAATAAAATTAAGAGACAGTAATCCAGTGGAAAGCTACTCTCAGTTTTTATAAAACACAAATACACGCGTGCGCCACACACACACACACACACACACACATATCACACACACACACACACACACACACACATATATATATATATATATATATATATATATATATATATATATATATATATGTGTGTGTGTGTGTGTGTGTGTGATGTGTGTGTGTGTGTGTGTGTATATATATATATATGTGTGTGTGTGTGTGTTTGTGTGTGTGTGTGTGTGTGTGTCTGTGTCTGTGTCTGTGTCTGTGTTAATGTTTTATAAACACTGCGAGTGGCTTTCCACTGGATTACTGTATCTTCATTTGATTCCTTTCTGATTTTCTGAAGAGGCTAATTTGTCCTGAAGAAAATACAGGGGAAAAATTATGCACACTAGATATTGTAAAAACCAAAAATAATTGCTCAGTATAGATATACTCCGTAAAATATAAAATTCCATCTGCAGCAGTGTACAGTAGTGAACAATATTAGTAGGTATGATTTTTAATAATCATCTTTGTCATGATGTTAGGTCTGTAATTTGCAATTTTTTTCATTAACTGGTCTTATCCTTAATTAAACGGCCTGAATGGGTTATAGTGATGCAGAGAAATGAGTGACAATTGTAGCATCTTACTAAATGGTGATCTTTGCGAGAGAGGACTATCATATACCGTAGGTTTCTGGTGTTGGATTCCCTGTGTCTATGTAGGTATAGGCTACGATTCCTGTAATATGTAGCTTTTATAGCTGTCTTTGGAAATTATTTTTGTTTCCCGTTATTTCTTAGAGTTGAACGGTTTCCTCTCTTGTAATTAAATAAGCGGACGTAAACGAAACCCCAAAACAGAAGCCAAGGACGTTCATACCTCTTCGTATTGTAGCGGCTTCTCTGAAAAAGATGCCCAAACATGTCATCACTGAGAGTTGCCAAAATCAATTACCAACACTTCTTCTCCAATACCACAATCACACGAGTATACAGTATCTATACGCGGGCCCGTAGCCAGAGTTTTTATTATTATTATTATTATTATTATTATTATTATTATTATTATTATTATTATTATTATTATTATTATTATTATTATTATTATTATTATTATTATTGGGGGCGGGGTCGTTTTTCCCAAAACTGGACCTTTTCTTCTATAAATGTCATTGCATATATAGGTACATACAAGATGAAATACTTGAAAATGTTATTTTAGTTATATTAAGAAGAAAAATTGGGTATGCGGCCTATGCCCTTCTACCCGATCAGAGGTTATTCAAAGTACTGACTTTCGTTAATAAAATTTTGTTTATAATGTTGAAAGTTTGCAATGAAATTCAAACATATTTCTTCACTTTTATTGATTGATACATTTATCATGTTAACAATAACATGCATATTACTTTATTTGTTGTTATGTTATATACTTTGACTTAACAAACAACAATAATTATTTATTACTTTGTAAGTACAGTTCAATGAAAAGGATAGTCACAGAAAATATGGACTTCCAGAAATTCTGGGGTTAGGGGGGAGGGTCGTTCGACCTACCTCGGTACAGGTCTGATACAGGCATTGGAATTATTCATTCAAGTTCTGTCTGATTCTCCTGTGTCATGTGAATCAAACAACTTTTGTTTTGTACATTATATCACCTATACTGTAATGACATTTATCACAGACACAATAATTATTTAATCTTTTCAAAACGCTACTTTTCAGAAACTATAGCGGATGCAAAGAGCAAAGAGGATGCTATGGAAAACTTGGTCTCTAGGGTGGAAGCATTCTTTCGTTTTTCTTTTATTGATGTCTTGAGAAGGCAACTTGCCTTAATCAAAGTGCAGTTACGATGGATGAAACTGATGAGACAAGGAATATGAAAAGTAACATGCTCATGATTGCTACATGTGCAATCAACCATCTTTGCTGCACTTAAAGAAAATAGTCACCTATGATGTCTATGTAGTTGTGACATTTATCCTTTTCATTTGTTTTCTGAAGTTTTTGAAGTGCAGTCATAATATTTGTCTTTAAACAAAAACTTGACTGCAAAAAGAGACGCTCTAGTACATTTGCTACACAAAGTAGTTTCTCTCTATCTACTTCTTGATCTACATTTTTGCGTTGGATTTGCTAATAAAATATTCTGATCTTCAGATGCTCTCTGATATCTATAGGGTAAATCGTATTCCAGAGAGGAGTTCATACTATATCAAGGAATACAAATTCAGATTGGAGCAACTTCCCGCATATTTACAGAGAAGACCAGAGGTTTAATGCATTCAATATCATTTCTCGTCATCATCCAGTAATTAATGTCATCAAATCCCAGATAGTAACTCCACAATTTATATAATCATGCCTTGCATTGGAAAAGCCTCTGAGGCATCTCCTTTTGCTAGTAAACCACAACAGGAGTCGTATAGGTTTAGGGTTCCTTTGCTAGAAAGTCGACTCAAGCACACATTTATTTTTTATTGATTGATTTATTTACTTATTGCTAAATTGTTTAATGCCAATTCTCAGTGAAGGCGTGTTCATTGATTTACTTGATGTTATATGCAGTGTTTTCTCTTCTGAAATTTCATGCTATCTCTTCAGGGAAAATGATAAATGCATCTATTATAAAAGTGAGATTTTTGCCGCTCAGCATTCAGATCAAACGTTATTCATATATGTGTATGTCATTAAACCCTCACTGTGTCCAGAATTGCAAAGAAAATTCTATGATATTGCATATTTTTTTTATTATATTCCGGATCTTGTAAAGATGAATAACCCCAGGGTGTTCTGTAAAGTTGAATAACCCCATAATCAAACTTGTAAAGTTGATTAACCTGTTGTTTGAATCAAGCGAAAAAAGTGATGGAAACAGAAACAAAAGTAAAAATGCAGAACATTTATTTATAAATACATAAATGCAAGTAAAAAGTTTAAAAAAATAGAGATGTAGATGAAGATCAGAGGATATAATCCATAACTAATTTAATTTGTATTGGTCAGCGTAACACCGCAAAAAGCCTAAAACGTATTAGTACTATTTCTTTCACGCCACATATACTCTTGCAGATACGAGTTTAAGAATTCTCGTTTACAGCCATGCATGCTTTTAATATGTGCTTTTATTTTATTCCAGTAGCTCTCGATTGCTTGCGTGTGCACACCGGTAGTCTTATCAACAAAGTTGATAGAATGATTGACAGTATGATGTGACAGACCTAGTTCTTTTTCAAATAAGCCTTCCACTGATCACTATATACAATTGTTTGAGGGTAAACGACTTTCCTAATTATTGGCAATGGTGTAAGTGCGTTCCGAGACTCGACTATTTCCATGTATCCTAACGACGGTGTCGTTGAGGTATCCATAATACCAAAAACCCATAGGGGTTTGCTTGGTACCCGTCCTCTGTGAAATTTCGGTTTGTGCGAGAAGCAAGACTCGTCAATCTGTACCGTTAACCAGATCCACCTAGCTTGATTGGATTGTTTTCGAAGTATTGAGAACACACCTCACGACAGAAATTGTGGATATCAATCACAGTCACTCTTGAATAAATCAGAAAATTAACTGAGTGAGTTACACTTGTTTGCTCGCACCAAAAGAAAATAGCTTCCACCCACTTCTGCAATGAAAGTTTGGAACGGAAGAAAAATTAATCTTTACGAATACTTTCATATTGCTTATATTTCTCACAATCTTTAAACTAGCACTTCCATGCATATTTATCTTGTAGTACAGAACGGTTAGTCCATTTCATATTCTTATCACAGTGCTTGCACTTCAACTCTCTTCTTAAAAGTCCATGCCGCTTCATCCAATTTATTACCGGAAGAGGATCTTCTACCAATAAAGGTTTAACAATATTCTGATAAATAGCACGATCCATTTCGAGGGTGTTATACTTTTCTAATGAGGTCCTTCTTGCTTTGTTACATAATAGGAAACAGAATTTGAAGTAAAAAAAAGGCAATGCTAATGACTACGTGACTAAAACAAGCGAAAACAACTAACTAACTCTTAAGTATAAACAATCTCTATAAACAGCTTGTAAAGCGACCACAACGAATAAGTACTATCTTGAAGTCTAAATTACCCTATAACTACCTTGTAAAGATGAATAACCCCAGGGTCCTCTTGTAAAGTTGAATAACCCCATAATCCAACTTGTAATTTTGAATAACCCCAGCGGAAACATGATTCCTGAAACATAGTCTATTCCATGACAATCGGCTGAAATGTTATATAATATATATATATATATATATATATATATATATATATATATATATATATATATATATATATTTATATATATATATATTCTTATCACATCACCATGATTCTTATATACGCATTAAGCTACACATGTCCTTTAATATCTAATTCACTACCTCGGAATGATATATTTGATATATGTTAACCGAAGGGGAATTTTATAGTTGAAAGAAATTCGTCGGCTCGTAGGCGCGAACCACGGAACCAAGAGTTCAGGACGTACAGTGAAGTGTGTTAAACCACAAGGCTATTGTGCTAGCCTTGTGGTTAAAGAACTTCACCGTACATCATGATTTCTTGGTTCCGTGGTTCGCACCCATGAGCTGACGAATTTCTTATCAACTAGAAAATTTTCCTTCGGTTAACATATTTGAAAATTTATTAATTCCAAGGTAGAGCGAATAGTAGATATTCAAGGACATTAGCTTGAGGTGTATATATATATATATATATATATATATATATATATATATATATCTATATATATCTATATATATATATATATATATTAAAAGTTCAGGAATGAAAAAGTTTTTCTTTAGCATCTAAAGGTAAAACCGAGTAAATGAGATGAAAATTCAGCGAAAAGCTAAGGAACAAAACGCGACAAGTGAAACTGACGTGTGCATTTATACCCATCGAAAAAAAAAGGAAGCATTACAAGACTTCGTCACTTCAATTCCACCACCAGCAATGCAAAACAAGAGCAACTATCACAGTCACCATGGCAGGTGAAGTGACGAAAGAATCCCGAATAACGGGATATTACACGGAACTGAATAAATTCATTGAGAACTCCAACAATCAGAAGATCATCAAGACAGCTAATAAAAGTAAGTCTGAAATATATTTCTTGTGAAAGCCAGAGAGCTGACTCATGAAGACCCGAGATGGTTGACGGAGCCTTGTCAAGACATCTGTCAAAAATCTCCACCTGAGGCCAGAGACAAGTCCATCGACTTGGTGGCTCGGAGACATACCGCTTTGTGCAATAGGTATTGCCTTATAATTACACATAAGTTTTGTTATGTACGATTGACGTTGCTGTTGGCCAGTGGGGCCAAAACCCCCAGGGCAGGCCACAAGGCCTACGTCCAGGCAAGGTTAAAGGAAGCTTAGGTTAGGGTATGATGGCCCGAATGGGCATACTGGTAATGCAGCACGAGTTCTTGTCCCTTTGTGATAGCCTAGCATGTGAACCAGTAAAACTACAATAGGTACATAGGGGGAAACACTGCAGTGGATCCATAGTCATCGCGTGGATCAGCCTTATTCACTTGATATTTAATTGGTAAAACAAGAATACAATTACCGTATATACTCGCATATTATGCGACTTTTTGAAACCTAATTTTGAAGGTAATTTTAAAGGGGTCGCATCATACACGCGGTATAAAATTGCGTACTGTCTATGCTTTCCCAAATCGGCAGATTGCGATAGTTACTACCGGAGGAAAACAGTAGATTCTTTTTAAAAAGTTATGCTTTACTTGTACTTCACTATATCCAATATATGTAGCATTCTCATATTACTATTGTATTTTTAAAAGACAAAAGAGCGATCGTGCGCCATTTGCATATTTTGGTTTATACAGCATGTTTAAACTGTTCTAGACTAACCATCTATAATTTCCAAATCAGTTGTTAAGGCACAATACCGAAGGAATTTTTACTTTTTGTTTTACTCGGTAAAAGAAACATTTGTTACTTGAACTATTATTTTTATTTTAGGATACGCAGTTAAGTGAAAATTTATTAAAGTAAAAAAAAATGCATAAAATTAATAAATTAAAATCCTCCCAAGTCACTCTCCGTGTCCGTACCATCAAATACTGCTCTGAATTCTTCGCCATGAACGCAGTCATATTCGTCATCTTCCAGTTCTTTGATCATTTCATATATAGTCTTGTCACCGTGGCGAGCTCTCTGGCGTGGCTTTTAAAGATCTGCCCTTATGCTAAACAACAACTGCCCGTGTTTGACAGACCTTTGAATGTCCTTGAGCAAAAACCCCCGAGGCGATAATTTATAAGATTATAAGGAGTTTTCATTCCCAGGTACTTTAATCTCCCTCTTCGGCGCTCTGCTCTCTCTCATCTCTCTCTCTCTCATCTCTCTCTCGCTTCTCTCTCTCTCTCTCTCTCTCTCTCTCTCTCTCTCTCTCCTAAACCTCAGCTGTCCGAGCGAGAGCTTTTTTTATGGGACAACATAGGCCCGCATTTCGCATTTTCCATACCTAATTATTTTTGTATACGATTGCCCTTTCTCGGCTGTGAAGTTGATGTCTATCCATGGCTGTGAGATGACCAGGAATAACTTGTAGTCGGTGTCAAAGTCACTCCACACTTCAGTCAGGCCAAAACTTTGCATTCAAGCAATATTCAGTCATTGTTTCCTATCTATTATTTTTTGTCTCAGAGAGAGAGAGAGAGAATCTGTTTGTATACGATGTTTATTTTTTTCTCGTCGTCAAACTTACTCTGTTATGCTTTATTTCATATTTCCTTGCTCACCAATTATTCTATACCTACGATATTAAGAAATCAAGATATGTGTAGAAGGGAGAACTGCCTCCAGACTGTACAGTAGGATGGATTTAAACGACGCGGAACTGGTTGAAATATTCGCAACAGCACCAAGATGAGATGCCATGGTGATAGAAAATCTGACTCCGTTTCTGTTATTGCATAAAAAAAACTTTATCAATCGTGAACTTACGTAATTTATTTAGAATTCTGCGTAACGGAAAAGATAATATTTGATATCTGTAATGGGAAAAATGGTTTTATCTCTGTTGTTGTTATAAATTTGGCAGATATGCGATCAAACACGTGGGAGGACCAAAACAGCCCAGCCAGAGAGCTCGGCTCATTTTGTAAATACTATTGTTGCGTATTATAGGCTTACCCGATTCGTTTGGGTGTGCGCTGCAGCTGCTGCTACTGCTACTCAAATAATCGCATATTAATAAACATTACCTTAATATAATTCATCTAGCCCTAAATCCCCAAAAACCGCACCAAAATTTACCACATTGGCAACCCTGTTACCTCCTATTCTGTCCGCCAGTTGGCAACACTGTCGTTGACAGATACGAAAACCTTCCCTCAAATCAGTTGTTAACGAGCGCCCGTGTTGTTTACATCACGGCCGCTCTTTATAAATTTCCTTAAACATTTTTTGTGCCTTTAAAGCTTTCATTATTTGTTAAATGAAAACTTTATATGAATTGACCACTTCACTTGCATTACATCACGAAATAGTGAATTAACTTTGATTTCTGTTGTGGTTCTTATCTTAAATTACGAACTTTTGCGCGACCCGGAAATACTGACCTGTCCAATTCTACAATGGATTACTAAGAAATTACGATGCTTCCTTCTGCCAGCAACATCAGGAACTGCCCGGTTTGTGGGACAAGGATGAGTAGCAGGGAGTATGAACCCCATGACATTTGTAGTTCTTGTCGTGGACAGGTTTGGTGACTTGACTTCTCGTTGTGACGTATGTAAGCCCTGGTCTGACGATATGACTGCTTTATATGAAACGCCAAAAACAATCTTTGCAGCGTAAAAGATCGTTAAGGAGAAAAAGAATCGATTGCTCAAAAACTGTATCTAACGAATTCTTTTGACTTTGGGCGCTCATGATTCTGGCTCTTCGGTTTCGGTATCGACGACTCCGATTCCGAATTAATTGATGTGCTTTGCCCCCTGTACAACCGGTAATTAGTGAAGTTAGTTCTGATGTAGATTCGAAGATTTTGGCAATGGAAACTACCTGGAAACAGAATTTTTAAGAAATTACAGCTTAGTCTAGATAGAGATATTTCTGCTAAGTTTAACAATCTGTCAGAGAATTTTCAAGAAGCCTTTACTAGAATGTCTAACACACTTTTAGATTCATTTTCAGCTCCTCGTCAGGTACCTGTCGACAGCACCATGGGTAACGGTGCGACAGATACCCCGGCTTGTGAACCCCGTCGTGGCGAAGGCTAGGGGGGATCCGGTCCGGGCAGGTGCCTAACGAATCTTTACCCAACGTGTCCCCTGTTTAGTCCCCGTAACAGTGCCAAAGGGCGCTTATTTAGGAGAAGGGGGGAGGATATTAGTGTCAGTACCTTAAGATAGCTAGTCGTCAGGATTTTACTTCAAGGAAGTTTCTAAGTTAGGATCTGACGAGATGATGATGATGACGCGGATTCGTGTGATATTGATGTTTCCTCGAATGGATGTCCATGATGTAGAATTCAATTTTGAATTTCTTTTTGTTTTTTATTTAATTTTGAGTTTTCTTCCTCAGGCGAGCCTAAACCGAGCAGAAGCAGCCTCCGCCTCGTTGTATTACAGAAGGGATTTTTTCTTGACGGTCCGTCCCGGTCACGGAATTTTTACGTTTTCCCTTTGCCCTCCCAGAGGTTCGCGAGAGTGAGGACGGACGTTGCCGCTAAACTTTCGAAGGTGATCGGGGAAGGGGAAGAGGAAGCTCTCTTCTCTTCTACGACCGAGAGGAGTTTACCAGGTGGCGGATGATTCTTCATTCTCTCGACCCCCCAAGCCAAATCCTGATTTTGTCCGACTTTCAAGTCAACCCTTGCCTTCTAAGGCTTCGGTCTCTGTCTCAATTGAAGAATTTTATTGCTGCTTATGGAGCTGTTATGAGCTCCTTACAAGAAGCTCAATCCTTCAATATGTGGGTCCTCGGAGGGCTTTTAATGTATATCAAGGACTCCGGGTTTGTTCCTCCTGATGCTCCTCTTTTTGAGAAATTCTGCTCATCCATTTCAATCGCTTCTGTACATCAGAACGAGCTTGCTGCTTCAATGCAGGCCTTTCTTGTTTCTCTAAGGCGTAACCGTATTTGTCGCAGTTACCCTCCTCTGTATCGGAGATTCAGAGAACCCGCTGTTGTCCTCTTCTCCTTTTGGCGATTTCCTTTTCGATATTTCTGTGCTTTCTGAGGTTTTGAAGGAACATCAAGGTGATGCCTCTTCCCAAGCTCACTGGGCCTTATCAGAGCTTTTTCCTCTGGTCTTCCTCCCATTCCTTCAAGGAGTAAGCGTAAGTTTAGGACCAGATCTGTTACCTTCTGCTCCAGCCCCAACAACCTCCTTCTGGCTCTTTTTTCCAGAGTACATCTCAGGTTGCTGGTGCCGTCTTCTTCATCCTCTGGTGCTCACCCTTTGAAACGCGGGAGAGGTTCTTGGCGTGGCTCCAAGGGCAGAGAAAGAGCTCAATAACCTCCATGGAGGACCTTCTTCTTCTTCTTCTTCTTCTTCCTTGTCTCTGCGTAAGAATTTTCGGAAGTAGGAGTCATCACCTCGGCCTGGAGACCGCAGTAGGAGCTTGTCTCTCCCGCCATTGGTCAGCTTGGCAGGGGAGAGCGGTGGATGCTTGGGTGGTGGAGGTCCTGAAGGAAGGTTACGAGATCCCTTTTGTTTCCAGACCTCCACTTTCCAATCGTCCTCTTCGAGTTCAGCAGTTATTCCCCTCACTCAATCAGGGTCAAGCCTTGGAGAAGGAGCTTTCGGCCCTCTTGGAGAAGGGAAGGATGCCCATAGAGCGAGCTCCTCCTTCTCCCGGGTTTTACTCTCGATGTTGTAGTTCTAAAGGCCTCGGGTGCCTGGCGCCCCATCATAGATCTTTCGGTTTTGAACAAGTTCATTCTAAAGTCCAAGTTCAGGATGGAGACGGTCCAGACTGTTCTTTCATCCGTCAGGAGGGGGGACTGGATGATTTCCATCGATCTGCAGGATGCTTATCTGCAAATCCCCATCCATCCAAGAAGCAAGACCTTACCTTCGGTTTTTCACGGACTCGGGAGTTTTTCCAGTTCAAGGACCCTTTGTTTCGGCCTCACCACTGCTCCACAGGTTCTTTTCTCGGGTGATGGCTCCTGTTTCAGCTATTCTGCATCAGTTAAATGTAAGGATGCTTCGGTATCTGGACGATTGGCTAGTCCAGGCCGAATCTCTAGAGAAATGTCTCCGGTCGAGAGAGTAGTTCTGTCTCTTTGTCGAGTTGGGCATTCGTGTCAACTTCGACAAGTCCAATCTAATCCCTTGCCAGATCATGACTTATCTGGGGATTGTTTTGAATTCCCAGATTTTGAGGGCTTCTCCCGCTCAGAAACGGATAGACAAGCTTCTGAGTCTGATCGAAGAATTTTTTTGTCCTCCGTAATGCAGCCAGTTTCTCTTTGGAGGTCTCTCCTGGCCCATTTGTCATCCCTCATCCAACTGGTTCCCGAGGTCGTCTCAGAATGAGGTCCCTTCAGTCGACACTTCGCCAGTCATGGATTTCGTGTCCGAGGACACGATAGTCGCCTCTTCTCCACAATGTCGGAAGGATCTCCGTGGTGGATTGCAAGTTCACCGCCTCAAGTCAGGGACATCTCTTCTTTCGGTTCCTCCGGACCTAATGTTTTTGGTCAGACGCCTCGGATCAAGGTTGGGGCGCACACCTGGGCTCCGAAGCCGCTTCGGGCCTTTGGTTAGAGGAGGAGAGGAGCATGTCAATAAATTGGAGGGAACTGAGGGCAGTGTACCTAGGCCTTCTTTCATTTCAGGAACAACTGTTTGGAGTCGGTTGTCGCGATCTTTGTCGACAACACCACAGCAGTCTCGTACTTGAGAAACCAAGGCGGCACACAGTCGGATCTTTCTCACTCAAGAAAAGCCCGATCAAGTCCTGTGTTGGGCAGAAGACAGGGGGATTACGTTGGTCCCTCAGTTTTTATCCCTGGGCCATCACAAACGTCCTTTAGCAGAACGCCTTGTCGAGACCGATAACGAAGTTCAAGGGTCCGGAGTGGACACTTTGCCAGGAAGTCTTCGACAGCCTCAGGAAGAAAATGGCCTGTCACAGTCGATCTGTTTTTGCCCACCCCACTGAATTTTTCGGGTGCCAAGATATTCTTCGCCCCTTAACCAAGAACTCCTCAAGAGTGCCGTGGGAACAAGACTCTCTTTTGCAGGGAACTGGGTTCGGGAGGGACTTCAAGCCCTATGCTTTTCCTCCGTTTCTCTCTGTTGAGGTCAGTCCTCACCAAAGTGAGGGCAACCAAGCGTCCCTGGAATCTCACCTTGATCGCCCCCTTCTGCCACAGAAGGAGTGGTTTTTTCCCGACCTTCTGGAAGCACTGGTGGAACCCCCATTCGCCTGCCAGAGAGAACCAGATCTTCTTCAAACAACCCCACTTTTCATCGTTTCCATCAGAGGCTCCAGCCATGCTTCATCGTTCATGCCTGGAGACTGTCAGGTAGGTTCTCCAAGCACCGACGGGTTCTCCTCCAGAGTGGCGCGACAGTTTGGCATATTGCCAAAAAAGGCCGGCATCACCAGAGTAAATTAGCAGGCCTAAATGGTCGGTTTTTACAGGCGTTGTTGGTGTAAAGTTCTCAAGGACATTCAATTTCTAGAACCTTCCTTACCGTCAAAGTAGCGGAGTTTTTTAGTTTCCATTTTACATCATGACAGGGCCCTTGTCACCCTTCGTGCATTAAGGGTTTATAGGTTCTTATGCTTTCCTATTGTTTTTTTATAAGGCCCAAGGCTTCCTGAGATCTCTTCATCTTATGTCATTAGGAGATTTAACTTCGATCTTTTTCCTATCTCGACCCAGGCCGCAGTGTTCGCCTCCGACAATGTGGGACGTTAACAAAGTCCTTCCAAGCCCTTAAGGTTCCCCTTTCCCCGTTTTGAGCCTCTGAATTCCTGCCAAATTTAGGGACCTCTCTTCTAAGACACTCTTCCTTGTTCTCACTTGGCTTACAGGCCAAGAGGGTGGGTGAACTGCAAGCACTCTCCTTTTTCCTGGTTTGCCCAAGATTCTGGACAAGACATGAGTTTTGTCATACCTTTCCTGAATTTTGTCGCAGAAGACTTGAATCGTCTGAATAATCCCATTCCCAGGTCCATTTCGTACTGAAGGCTTCGCTGGTCGACTTTGTTGGTAATTTAAATGAGGAAATTAGTTCTTTGCCCTGTTTTAGGGCGCTCCCTCATGGTTATTTACTGCCGCACGAAGGAACATTCAGGGTCGTCCCCGTTCATCTGTTTGTTTTTTTCAACCCCGAAATGATCAAGAAGACCTATTTTCAAAGAATGGTGTATCCTTTTTTCTCAGAGATCTATCGTTAAAACCTGGGTGGTTCGGCTGCCCTGGGGAAGACAGAACGCCGAGAGCACACAGTATTAGAGGGCAGTTGCCGTACATCAGTAGCTTTTATTGAAGAATGTTCCTCAGTTCGCCAAGGTGCTTGAGGCGGCGACTTGGCGTTCTAATTCTGTGTTTTTGCCTCTTTTTACTTGGGGAGGGATTATTTTCCTAGTTCTAGGGCGACCTTCGTTCTTTGGGCGGGCCCGTTTGGTTGATGGCAGGACAGGTCGTCAGACAGGAGAAATTAGGTAGTCTTCCCTGTTTTAACGTTTGGTTTGCTACCTGTATATTATTTCATTAATTTTTTTGTTGTTCAATTTTTTAAATTTTTTGGTTTTTTTATTACAACCCATGGCAGTTTTTGTTTTTGACGTAGTTTAATAATGGGATTAGGCAAGTTTTGGTATTTAGTGGTTTGTTTTTGGGGGGGGGGGGAGGACAAGGACCTGACTGCTTGGGCAACTCATGCTGCTTCCATTTTTTCAGTGTGAAATGGTTTTCCAGCCACTGGTTGTCGGCACTGGCGACTACGCTTCTCCAGAGTCGATGCTGACCTAGGACTAGGCCACTGTTCGCTTGTCCTGACGACTCCTGCTTCTTCCACTGTCCTGGACAGGGAATTAGTCGATGGATCGTCTGCTGTCATCTGGTGACTCGCTCACCATCTACTTTTTGTCTCACCTGTCTTCTCAGAGTCAGACACTCGTGGAGATCAGGCGACATTTAGTAGCCCTGAGTTTCTTTGTTTTGACGAAGTCGGTTGCGTTGATACACCCCCGATGATCGTGCATGAGACCAGGTTGGACTGTCAGGCATTCGTCCTTCGGGACTGAATCGCCTTTTTGCTCCGCGCTCCTTTCTCTTGGCACCAGAAAGCTCGAGTTAGGAGTTGCTCATGAGCCGATTCGTTGCTGGCGAACTTTCGGGTTGCGTTGATACACCCCCAAGGTTTGCTTAGCTTTGAATCGCCCAGACAGTCCAGACACTCATCCTTTAGGGAAAGAATAGTGCTTGATAGTCTTCAGGGTGCAGCCTTGCTGTCCGCAATTCGTCTGACTGGTCACCTGGTCGGTCACCTGACTTTAGTACAGACGGACTGACTATGCACTTACTCCTTGTCCTGTGCTACCGCAGTTTGGTGGCATTATGGTAGGAGACTTTGAGTTGTTAGTATCTTTGACCTTGGTTGAGTTTTGACTGCCTATGATATATATTTCTTTGTTTGTTTTCTCCTATTCTGTCCGAAGGGGAAATTGTATTCAGATTCCCTCCTCCTTTTCAATGTGGTTATCGGGCTAGATGAAGTTATATTAAGGTAATGTTTATTAATATGGAATTTTTATTCTAAAATTAATATTAATAATACTTACCTGTATAATTTATCTAGTCCCCACCCAGCCTACCCCACGATCTGCCTATCACAACTGATTTGAGGGAAGGTTTTCGTATCTGTCAACGACAGTGTTGCCAACTGGCGGACAGAATAGGAGGTAACAGGGTTGCCAATGTGGTAAATTTTGGTGCGGTTTTTGGGGATTTAGGGCTAGATATTAATACAGGTAAGTATTATTAATATTAATTTTAGAATAAAAATTCCATTTTTCTTACTAATCCCAAGAGTTGACCATGGAAAATCCCAAGATAATAAAATAATTGACATATGCCAAGCCTTGGAGTCCTAAATATTTACTTTGTCTGTCTATCAGGAAAAGATACTGATAAATTGAATTGACGGTATCTTTTCTGAGAGAGAGAGAGAGAGAGAGAGAGAGAGAGAGAGAGAGAGTATAATGCAGTGTGTTCATGCTTGTTAAAAATGTGCAGTACGGGTAATTCATATCTGGAAGAAAGAAAAATGTGAATTTTGTTGCTGTCAGTCGCATGGACTAAATTTACAAAGAGCAGGGAACAAATCTTGACATTCCTCGAGAGATTAGAGAGATGAACCAAGGCCATCTAGGATGAACTCTCTCTCTCCCCTCTCAACTATACTGTAAGTGTTAACTTGAGTCTCTGAAACCAATAGGTTATTAGGTCAAGCGCAACTGTGTGTGTGTGTGTGTGTGTATGTGTAGGGTGGGCATACTGTTAAAAAATGTGCTGTACCTACAGGTAATAAATACCTACATCTTGAAAGATAAACAAACAAACAAATTTTGTTTTTTTGTGTTAGTCGCCGGGGATATAAAGAGTGTGACCAGCGGACAGAAAGATTAACATTTTTCCAGAGATTAAAGAGCTGAATTTTTTTTTTTGAAGCTATGTCAACCGCGTTAGTAAATAGGTATCATCTTTTAAAGAATTTTTTTTCTTTTCTTTTTGCGGAAGAATCTTCAAACCATTTTGCATTCAAAGTAATGAGAAGGAATCATTCTATTCTTCATGTAATCAGTAAAATACTTACACTAATAAAAACTAAAACTACGTATTGTATGCAAAACACACATCATCGTTAGCTTCGCGTGTGTAAACGATCATTCTAAGAAATTCACTGAGTAGTATAACTAACACCTGATTGGTTGGTTGGTAGCCATGGTGATCTGTTATCCAATGACTGCCCTCTGCTTCTGTTCTATTTATAGACATGCCGTGGATGGCTCTAGTTTTGAACGTTACCATGTTCGTGATTTTCTGACTGCTGACGGCAAAAATTACTCAATAATTTTCTTTATATAATTATTTCTTCGTGAAAACAATAATATAATATGATCATTTTAACTTTAATGTATAGTGGTATGAAAAATACCAGTGTGTCGTAGCGATGCGTCATCAATATAGTGGTATGAAAATACCACATGGTGTTGTAGCGATACATATCACGAAGTACAAATCCTTTTCCGGACCATCCTCAAAATTTTACGACTCTTCAACTCAAAATCGATATGGTGAAATATATTATATAGTCATACTTATTGTTAAAATTCACAAGTTGAACTGCAAAACATTATTATATTTGATTGTCATGTACATATATTTTTTGCGTTTTACGGAATGTTTGTTTTGAAAATAATAGCTATTAGTGAACATATGGTATTAATTGTCCAACTATTTTGTTATAGGTGATCTTAGTTATCTCACATTCATTTAACAGTATTATATTAATATTTATTTAAATAAACTGTAATTAATAAATAACAATAATAAAAAACATAAAGGGAAAATTTTTTTTTTGCTGCAGTAGTGATGTTTGTTTGATTATGCATCTGACCTCACATTTCCGAAATCTGAAAAATTCCAAAAACCGAAACATCGGAATGTGTGTGTACTGCACATTTTTTTTTTAAACACACACACAATGTCTACACATTTACTGATACCCGTTGGTGAAAGACTCAAATTACAGTATTTATTCCTAAGAGAGAGAGAGAGAGAGAGAGAGAGAGAGAGAGAGAGAGAGAATGATTTAAGACTCCAAGGCGTGTTATTTTTACAATTATTTTATTATCTTAGGATTCTTTTTTAATCTTGAGGTTTTATATTCAATTCTCGAGATTAGTAAGAAAATTACCGTAACTTGACTAGCAGCAGCACACATCTGAATGACTCGGCCATTAGCATGCTAAACCACCAACCTTATGAACTGACGTTCTTGGAAAAGGAACTCGCATGATACATGAGATACAAGACAAAACCACTGTTTATTGGTGAAAATTTGGGGGTCGCATGATATGCGAGATCGCACGTTACTTGAGTATATACGGTACATCTTCAGCATACCATTCAAAAGATTGAAGTTTCATCAACATAATGTGATATACTATGAAAGCGCCATACGAACCAAAATAAGCATGTGAGGTCTTCGTAAAATATGTTTTCAAGGCAGTTTTGAAATTCAATATGGCGGCACCCGCCTGAAGTGCCATTCATAAGCATTGGATCCAACATCTTTCCCAGCCTTCCCAGCACTCATTTGAACAGTGTTAGCATATATATGTAACGTTTATTAATCTTATTCAAGATTGCAGTTGTAATCAGCACAATAAAACAACATTTTGTTGCCTAGGAGTGAAAGTATGAAACTTCTTATTCCCAGGGTCATGGTTTGAACTGAAATTCATTATTACCTTGTAATCGGTGGTTTTATCCTTACTGCCATCACAACTGAAACTCCACAGTGCTCATCTGATTGTAATTATAAATGTTTTGGTCTTAATTCACTCCAAATTGCACTTGAACTACGTTGCGGTTCCTGGTTCCTAAGCGCTCACTCCACAAACACAGTTGCGGGCAGCACACGACTACATGGTTTATGAGGTGCAAAACTTTATTCCCTTAATTGTTTACCTTACTCATTATTTAGTTTAACTTAATTTGTTACTTCAAAAGGTTTAGGTAGATCTAGGGTACTTATCTGCGGCGGCCTAGACTATGGCAGTTGTGGTTTTTCTAAGCAGTTTTACCTACTGAACAAGAATTTGTTCCGATACGTAATACAAACCCTCGGTCCTTTAACAATAGGAAGGTAACTAGCGGCAGCTGGGACGGTCGTAAGCTTCGAACAAGGGGAGAACGGTAGTTAACTGCTTGTCCGATCGTGCGCGCGCCCACGCGCCCGAGAGGTGAAGAATCACTTTTGCTTTCGGCCGCGGGTGTGAAGGACGTGTTCGTCATCGCTCTCTGCCCGCTTCATCGTCGTATGCTTTGTTTATATTGTGTTTTCTACTAATGGTTTGGTTTGAATCCTTGAAAATGAAACTGTAAGTACACTGTTTTCATTTTCATTACTTAATTATGAATCAACATGGAGCTATCGCCGTAGAGACGGCGATTTCCGCTCTTTTCATGAATTGAACCCTTGAATTATGTCTCGGTGCCAGGGCGGGCGCACTCGCGCCGAGTCATGTATTTTTGGGCGAAAGTGTGTAATTGAAAGATGTAAGTACTCTTTTTCATTATATTTTTGCCCTGTGCGTTCGTTGCCGAGAGCTTGATTGCGCTCGGCAAGAGCCTCTTATTTGTATGAATAGAAGCAATGAAAGTGGATTCGCTAATGCAGTTTTCTTTTTCATTTTCATTTATTAATTGCATCAAATTTTAATTTTGGATCAATTTCCGCTCTTAACCCGGGAATTAATCTTTACGATTTATTGCTGTGAAAGTGAAAATAGCAAGTGCAGTATTGTTCATTTTCATATATATTTATGATAGCATCATATTTTTATGGATCAAGTTTCCGCTCTTACCGGGAATTGATTCCCGTCCCTCTTTAAGTTCTATGAAGTGAATCGCAAGTGCAGTATTCTGTTTCATTTTCATATTACTTTTCACTGCTGTCGGGGTAGGGGAAGCGAAGGTCTGCCAGGAAGTCGTCGGAAAGCTCTCCCGCGACTCCCTTGGTATCCGATTCTTCGTCTTCTTTCCTGCCCCCCCGCTCAGCTTCCTCGTATTTTGTTTTTGGGGTCTTCCTTCCGTTCGGGGTGTGGGGGCATGTCTCCCCCCCCCGTGCGTGAGGGAACCCCTCTTACTAATCTGTCTATGCTACCGCAGGTTGCTACAGCCGTGGGAGACGACCTTGGACAGGTATGGACCACTGCGGCTGCAGGGCGTGCCTAGCATCCACGATCTGCTGCAGAGTCTAGCGAGGTCTGGGGCGGTGACCTTGGAGTGGTCTCCACTACAACCTTCACGGCCGCTTATGCTGCTTCCCCCCCGCTGGTCTACACTCCCCATGCTGTGTCGGTGACGCCGTCTGCCGCTTCTAGGGCCGGTCGCCGCCGTACCGAGGAGGGGTATGCCGCAGCCGCCTGTGTTTTCTTCGTGTTGCCTGCCCCAGACTTCCGCTGTTCCAGCAGCTCGCCCCTGGACCGGCCGCCAGTACCACGCTGGCTGCCGATGATTCTACGAGGCGATGGCTGGGCCTGCCGTACCTGTCGCTGATGTGGTTCCCGCTACTGGCTTGGCTGTCCCTTCTGTGTTTACCGCTGCCGCTCCTGAGCTGGTTGCTGTTCCTGTCGCTCCTGGTTCCTGCGCCTGTCCATGCTGGTCCTGCCCATGGTGTGTCTTCCCCAGTCCCAGGTCCTTCCGGACAGGTGCAGTCGGGCCGTGTTGCTTCGGCAATAGGCCCGACTCCGGCCTGGATGGAGGACCTGACGACTGTTCCTGCGTGCGCTGACGAAGAAGAGGAAGGTGTCATCTTCGTCTGTTGCTGCCTCTTCCCCTTCGACTTCTAAGGCCCATAAGCCGAAGAAGAAGAAGGCTGCCTCCCCCCCCTAAGAAGTCTCCTTCGGGAACTTCTAAGGGCCCGTCCCACCTCGGTGGGACGGGGGGTCCTTCTGCTGGTCCTCCTGCTCCTTCGGGAGCGGGGCCCGTCTCCCCTTCCGTAAGGAAGAGATAGACGGGGACCAGAGGAGTATCGGTTAGCTCTGGTACTTCCTCGCCTGGTGCTAGCGGCGATGCCGCTACGCCATGTTTCCGGCTCGGTCTCTCGTTCGCGGGAGATCCCGAGTGTACGCTCTCCCTCGGGAGACCGTGCAGCCAAAGTTTCGGCGCCAGAGTTCGCTCGGCACCACCAAGACCACGGCACGGAGCAGAAGGCTGGCGAGAACCGCTCAGGTGACTCTCGCCAGGCCAGCGGCCGCTCTCGCAGCGACAGCTGGTAACCGGGTGTTGTTATTTCCCCCTAAGAAGACTCCTTCGGAACTTCGAAGGGCTCGTCACATTCCGGTTGTGACGGGGGGGTTCTTCTGCTGGTCCTCCTGTTCCTTCGGGAACGGGGCCCGTCTCCCCTTCTGAGAAGAAGAAGAAGACGGGGACCAAGGGTGTGCTGGCTACCGCTGGTACACCCTCGCCTGGTCTTGGCAGCTCTGCTGCTAAGCCAGGTACCGGCTCGGTTTCTCGTCCGCGAGAAGTTCCGAGTGTACGATCTCCTTCGGGTGACCGTGCAGCCAAAGTTAAGACGCCTGAGTTCGCTCAGCGTCATGACCGAGGCACGGAGCAGAAGACTGTCGAGAGCCGCTCAGGTGACTCTCGCCAGGCCAGCGGCCGCTCTCGCAGCGACCAGCCGGTACCTCGTGGACGTGACGGTCTCTGACCGGCCACGGGTTGAGGCTGGGAAGAGGTCCCCAGGTCCCCTCGACCGACGGTACCAGCTCGGCTGGTTACCAGCGGTTTGACGTGCCGCGAGGACGCTCACCGGTCTCACGGCGAAAGCGAGCTCTGCAGGTCACCTGACCGCCGCGCCCACAGGGACCGGGTGGATACGGTGACCAGCAGCAGCTCGTTCTGACGCACGGGACCGGGGTCGACGTGCTCAGTCGAGCCGCTCGCCACAGGTGAGCGGCACGGCCAGGCCTGCAGATCGATCCCCACCGCGGGTTGAGTCGGCTGCAGCCCCCCACGTACGCTGGTCCTGCCAGCGAGCGGGGGGGGAGGCGTCAGGTCTGTCTCTCCACTACCTTCAACTTCCTCGGGCTCACACACCGGGAAGAGCGAGGTAGCTAGGAGTGATCGTGAGAGGTGCGCCGCTCACGATCCCGTCACGACGCCGCACGTGCCACGTATGGTCTTAGGACCAACCAGGACGTACGCGCAAGTGATTGGAGGCGAGCGTCAGGGGAGAGGGGGGTAGCGTCAGTTCTGTCTCTCCGATACCTTCAACTTCCTCGGCATACGCCAGGAAGAGCTAGGTATATAGGAGTGATCGTGAGAGATGCGCCGCTCACGATCCCGTCACGACGCCGCACGTGCCAGGTTGGTCTTAGGACCAACCAGGACGTACGCGCAAGTGATTGGAGGCAACCGTCAGGGATCTGTTGCTGGTCCTTCTTCTGAAGGAGGAGGGTCCTGGGAGCTGCTCTTGTTGGAGGGACTGGACGGTCCTACTCCTCAAGACGCTGTAACTTCCGAGATTCAGAGTAACTTTACCCAGGTTATTGCACTGATTCGTCAGCACAACGACCGGGGGGAAGGATCGCCGCTCCCACCAGCAGAGCCCATGTCTCTGCTCGAGTCGTTTTGGGGCCCGAGAGGGAACCCAAACCGACGGTGGGTATGCCGCGATCGGAGCTTACCGATTCTGTCTTGAACCAGAGTCTCTCGTCTCCGGACAAGAAGGCTCTCTCAGTTCTGGCCGGTCGATCAAGCTACTTCCACCTCCTCTACTGCGACAGCGGCGTTTCTACGTGTCTTCGGACAGATATTTAAATACTCCTTCGGTCCATCCTGAGAGGTTTCGACCTCGACGAGGACTGGAATGAGTCGGAGGACGGTATCGGCTCTCTCCTGTCAGGTGTCGATCAGCCCCACCCAGACGACGTTCACAGTGGCGGCAGACCCTTACCTACAGTGAGAGTTCGTAACCCTCCTCGGGGGAAAAACGTTTTCTCCTGACGATACGTTTTCCCAGACTCTGAGAGGCTGCTCCTACTCTTCTCCAACTGCTAGTTCCACTGGGAAGGCGAGCGAGTATCCAATTCCTCCCCCATTCCCTCTCTCCTTACGGCTACGAGGGAAAGGGGAAGGATCCTACAGAGATTCTCTGTAGGATCCCACGTTGGGGACTGCGCTACCAGGGGGGACCTTCGGGTCCTACCTGACGTAAGCCCCGGTCGTTGAGGAGGGATCCTGCCCCATTCTCGATTTCTACGGGAATCGAGAGGACCACCAGCCGATATCGTTTGACGAATTCGGTGGGGGTTTCGCAGACTGCTTAGAATTCTACGGAATTTCTAGCGCATTCAGAGTGTTTAGAGTTTCTTACGATCTCCAAACACTTAGGCGAGACCACGGTCCAAAGTGAGCGAGACGAGAATCCCCGATATGTTACACGATAATCGGGAACCTCGCCTATGCTCGAATTCCTGGAATTTCTAGCATTAGGAAGAAGACTGCTGCTGAAAGAAGACTATCTCACAGTAGGCGACCAACCTGGAATAGAGAAGAACGGACGGGAATATCCAGTTTGGCTGGAACTATCGTCTTAGTATTCTGTTCACCATTGAAGCTTTCCTTCGAGGAAGACTTCTCCTTCACTCTCTTTAATAGAGAACGAAGGTGGTCGATCTCCAATCCTTATTTTGTTTTCTTGAAGGAAAGAATTTAGGATGGAGATCGTTGTTCAGAATCCTACAAATATACTACGTATATTAACCTCGCGACATGATTCTGCTAAGCAGTTGAATGGTCGAGGGGTAGGCCGCATATCCTGGTTATTCTACGGATTGCGACTTAGACGAAAAGTATTCTAATTGAACTGCAACCCGGGTTGCCTGCAACCTCCCAGGAGTTTCCAGTTTCAATTTTATATACTTATGGTGTTGTCACAACAACACCATTTTAGCTTTTATATTTACCGAAATTCGTTTCGCTTAAATATAATTGCTCGAGCATATCTTTTTATGCTCGGTGGTTCTAGCCGAACGCATTCCTTCGTGGAAAGGATTACTTGGCAACTCAGGATGACGAGTCAGCGACAGCTACTGCGTATTGAATTGCTCGAGGCATTTCAGTATCAGCTGCCGCTTTGAGATAGACGGTTGTTTATGTCTTTCTCAACCTGCTTTGATTGAATAACAACCGTATCTCTAGCCCAACAATCACGGACTTAAGTCTCTGATTAACGGGGATTCTCGCATACATGAATGACCATCTACTGCTGAGAAACGAGCTAGGATTCATCGTCTTCGGTATTGCGAGAATTTTAAACAGAGATATCTATTCGACTCTCATCTTTCTGTTTACCGCACGGTAACAGAATTCTGTAATAGTCTCTTGCTGCATCGTATCCCGATAATGCGAATGATTTTTGCGGAATCTGAGTTTGTCCTCAAAATATCTTGTATTCGGAGGTGTACAATTGTTCATTGTCACCCGGATTAGCAGATGTATTGAAAGACATCGCCTACTCCCACCTGCCACTCTACTTCCAAACGTTCAGCCCAATGAGAAGCAGTTCTTCAAGCGGCTCTCCCCTGTGTTTCATTACTGAGAACGCCCCGCTTTCATTGCACAACGGACAGCAATGAAATGGCGGTTAGCGTTTTCAGTCATGTGTAAGCACAGGTTTAGAATCTTGAGATTCCTTCTCTCGATTCAGCTGGAAGACGTAGGTTGCATCATTGCCTACCTTCGTCTTCAACGTACATAGTGTTGTTTCTCCTTAAGCTGAGATTCAACATCTATGAGATTTTCTTGCCATCAGGGACCTCGGTTCTTTTGAAGGCAATTGACTTTCGCCTTTTGAGCTTATGCATTAAGAGAATCATCGCCGCGCCGTCCGGCATCGGTGACTAACAAATATTTTATTTGTTTGGTCTCTCAGCATAACTCTTTAAGGCGAAGGTCACGTGACTTACCCGGATGCTTGGACAACTTGCCTCTACTGATTCCGAACCAGTCAGTCGGCAGCTGTCAGAGCATCCGAGTCAGTTACGAACTATGCTGCGGACTAGTTCGGTTGTTCCAGAGCAATCATTACTTCGTCTTAATAGCTTGTCAGTATGAGTAACTGTACATAACCAAAGTCGAGAAGAGGGATAGGTCATACGACTATTCCCTTCTTTTCGTCTTAGGTAACTGCATGACTTCTCTTGAGAAGTCAAGCACAAAGGGATGGGGATTTGTGACGCTCGATTTCGTACCGATCTTCGTAGCGAAGACTCAGAACCCTTCGGTAACTGACGATTGGTTCGAGTCCTTCACAATACCCTCCAATGGAATGGACGTCACCGCCTCCGATACGAAGGCTATGCTGCTTTGTCCTGTGAAGGTGCGACGGAGCTGTCTGAAGAAACTCGACACCCAGGATGAGTGTGGACGCCTCTTCATCATTCTCTCGCGTTCCGCAAGAACTTCTCCTGGCGCAGGTAATGAAGGCAGGCGCCTGGTCCCAACCGGACCGCATGCACCTCCTTCTACCTTCAGGATATTGCCCACAGTTCCTTGGATCTTTTTCCTTGGGAACCGTGGTGGTTGTCAACACGTTGTGTAGTTAACCCAGACCCTCGCAGGCTGAACAGCATCGAGTCCTGGTGTGACCGTAAGAATGGATGAGGAATGAGAGTGTGACTGGCTCCTCTTCCCATCTTTTTCTTCCCTCTACCTTTGGGTAGAGGGACACGGTCGTCACCCTGCTGGGTAAGGACGAGATGCAGGTGAGCTACTCAATAGAGCACCATCCTATTCCCTTTCAGTAGGGATAGGAGTAAATATCCACCACTTCCTCCAACAAGGGGGAGGAAGTGGATGCCAAATTGAGACAAACCCATCATTTTATGATTGTCTCTTGCAAACAGGAACAAGTTCTTTGCTTGCTGGTACGAAGAGATACGCTTGCCCTCTCTCCTAGTACTTGGCCCAGAGGTCTGACCATTGATCCTGCGGTGCACACCCCCGATCAATCGGACAGAGGTTTGGATCCCTCCCTTGCTCTTACGACCAGGGAGGCACTCCAGGGTTGGACGAACACCAGTCTGTTCACCAAAAAGACTCAGATTCCTCCCACCAAGAAGTGAGTCTTCCTATTGTTAAAGGACCGAGGGTTTGTATTACGTATCGGACAAATGACAATTTGTCGAAAATTGCATTTTTCCTAACTATACAAACCTGAGGTCCTTTACATATAGTCCCACCTCATGCCACCACCCCCTCACTCTGCAACTTTTTGCATGGGCCTAAAGCAAAAGTGATTCTTCACCTCTCGGGCGCGTGGGCGCGCGCACGATCGGACAAGCAGTTAACTACCGTTCTCTCGCCCTTGTTCGAAGCTTACGACCGTCCCAGCTGCCGCTAGTTACCTTCCTATTGTTTAAAGGACCTCAGGTTTGTATAGTTAGGAAAAATGCAATTTTCGACAAATTGTCATTTTAAGTAATATTTGTTCGGACGACTGTAATTAATCTCCCAGGGGCCAGTACTAAACAGTGAAATACATTGGACAGCCCCACATCCCTAGTGGATGTCGTATCCGCGGTTACGTTCCTTGCAGTCCGTGCGGACTGCTTCTGTAGAAATACCAATGTTTATTTAATTCATGTCTATTATCCCTTTTTTGCAACCAAATTAACCCCAAAAAATTAAAGATATTTCCAAAGTAGATACGAGCAGACAGCAAAAAGATTCATTGTTGCCAATCTAGTGGAGCTTCACACATACGCTGATGCATTTACAAACTGTTTCCATGAATTGTAGTTGTCATAGTAATGCAATAATGATAAAATTGCTCCAATTTGTATATATATATATATATATATATGTACTAGAAATAGATACGTTAATTTCACTTATTTCCCAAGGTTTGTGTAAGTCTTATACCCAATTTGGAGGGTAAACACATACCAATTAAGAACACTGATAAACAATTGAGGAGCGCAAAGAACGCCGTAGGTACTGTTCACAGCAAAACTGTTGATATTTGAGTCAGGAATCTAGTTACTTTTTCAACAACGAATATTTTCAAATTAATAATTGTGATTATGTAAAAAATATATGCAATTCATGACCTTATACTGCCGATTAACTATTTATTTAAATAGATAGTTAAACGCTTCTTTAAATAAATAGTTAAACGCTTCTTTTACTTCTACCATAAATCGTAGTTCCCTTGGATAAGTCGTGGTTGAAAGTCATTGTTTACGATTTTTGTGAAGAAAGTGCCCCAGCATCTATGGGTACAAGTGGTGTGCGGATTTAGCACGTGGAATTGGAAGCTTATTGACACAAGCGACTCCGCAAACATCGAGATGGCGTCAATCTTCTAAATATTCGGAGTTGTAAGCAAAAATTTTGAAAGCGTCATGGAGGTATGTGTGCACTGCATAGAGCCAGACTTTCATTTACCTCTGTTTAATCTTAAAATATGACCTTAATTTCTAACTTTGGAGAAAATACTTACTTTGAAAGGAGAGTAGAGGTCTCGAGCTCTTGCTCTCACCACCAACTCCTCGTGATTGATGCCCATCTCCAGTGTCAGGACGTGTTAAAGTACTTTTTCGGGGTGGCTTCTCACGCGGTGGAAACTGGATCCGCTAGTCCAGTCGGTTGTTCCCTCTAGTTGTGCTGCCAGAACCGCACCAGACACAGACTTGGACTGGTTATCCTTCCTCCCCCTTGCCAGGCAAGATCTGGTTAGTCAGGACCTATCATTATAGGAAATGTTAGGTCCATTCATGTATGAGGGAACCTGTCCCAGTCAGCAACTGGTGGGATTCAGGCCGCGCAACCATCGTAAAGTTTCACCTATGAACCCTCTGTCTCTTCTTTTACTCTTCCATACAAGGGCAAATAAGATGTATTGAAGTCTTCACTCTAACCCAATGATTGAATTAGCCTAAGCTCTTCTAATAGGGAGACTGGCAGGCCATCCTCTTTAGGGAGGGACCTGAATTCTCTGAGATTCATTTTGCAGAAGTTTTGGTCTGTAAGATGGAAACTGAGTCATATGGTGCTGCCCCACTTCAAAGAACAATGGCATTTTCATAACTCCCACACATTCTTATTACATTTATACCAGGGGAGGTACATGCCCTTTTCTTTGGTAGAACTATATCATAACTGCATGGCTTATTATGTACCTTGGAAATTGAGTTTGAATATTGTAGTTGCCTATCCAGAATTTGCCATTACTTTTTGGCAGTTGATTGTATTTAACCTGTAATTAACCTCAGAACTGATATGTTATTGTATGCTGGCCATCTGGGAATGCAATCGCACATGTGCAGTGTTATAGGGGAACTTTTTGTAAAAATTCGAGTTTCCTTCACTGGAGAGCTCTGCCCCCTGTCTAACATGGACTACAGTCAGCGCCATTTGTATTGAGAATTTTTGGAATTCTCAATCATTTTGTGGTTTTTTGGACCCGTATCATATTTCCTGCAAAAAAATTGGTTGGGACAAAATGACTAATTGGCACCTTTTGTTTATCCACCCACGCACTACTGGTGACGATTTCAAAGAGTTTGTACCCAATTGTCAGCCATAAGGAGTGCATTTCTTTTGACGGTGGTCCACATATTTCGTTTTTGTGCTTTGTGTGCAGTGAGTGCCAGCGTCTTCCACGCCCTTAGAGTGATGTCTGGTAAAAATACCAGCCATGATAATATTGTGAGAGTTGTTAAACTACATAAAATTGGTAATAGAAACCATGAAATTGTCAAAATTACTGCTGTTAATGAGAAGACAGTGTCGCGACTTCTCCAAAAATGGCGTCGGGCTGGATCTGGTGATAACGTTCCCGAACACAAACACGGCGGGGGAAGGTCTTTGAAGATTCCTACAAAGACTTTAAGGCTTTTAAGGCGTCAGTTGGACCTTAATCCTTCAATTACTGCAAAGGAATTGAAAGAAAAGAACCCTAAGCTCCTTAGAAATGTCTCTGTAAGGACAATTCAGCGCAACATCCAGAAGCGTCTAGAATATTCCAAGGTGAAAGCGCGAGTCAAGCCCCTCGTGGCTGCTAAGCAACGTTGCTGTCGTGTACAATTTGCCAAGGACCATAAGGACTGGGACCTTGTACAGTGGCATAAGGTCCTTTGGACCAATGAAGCAACGTTCTGCATCAGTGAGAACAAGGGCACGAAGGTTTGGAAGTCACGCACTTCGTCAATGTGTGACCCGCAGCTGACCGTGACCAGCGTTAAGCATCCGCCCTACCTCATGGTGTGGGGCTCCTTTGGCTACGGTGGACTAGGGAATTTTGTCATGCTTCCTAGATGCCAAATGCTTAATTCTGAGCATTATATTAAGCTGCTAAAGGACAATTTAGCAGAGATTTAGCCAAAACAGGCTGTGAGATCCTTCAGCAGGACGGCGCCCTTACCACACCTCAAGGGCATTCCAAAAGGTGGCTCTCTGACAACGAGGTTGAATTTATGCATGACTGGCCTGACCAATCACCTGATCTGTCTCCCATAGAAAACCTTTGGAGAATCTTGAAATGCCACCTTTGTAAGGAGGATACGTCGACAATCCCCAAGCTTGAGATTGCAATAAGGAAGGTCTGGGGGGAAATACCCCTTGCCCACTGTCAGAACTTGGCTGATTGTCTTCCACAGTGACTCCAAAAGGTCATCAAGTCCAAGGGCTTGCCCATCAGGAAGTAGCAATGACTTCATAAGTGATAAACTAGTTTTTTTTTTAATTTTTATAAATGACATTTATTTTTTCTGCAGGCTAATTTTTCTTTTCTCAGTACAAATGGCGCTGACTGTACTAGGTTAGGGTAGTATAGTTCCTTTTATAATAGGTTTCCATAGCCAGCCTCTTCTTGAAAATATGGCTCCCATATGCACAGAATCATTCCAAGGTGGCAGTCATAGCAATAACATGTCTGTTCTCTCTCCCTGTTTTACCCCACCCCTAAATTCCCTGTTTCCAAGGGGTCCCGGTAAAGATGTGAAGTTAATAATAATTGACTGCCTATAAGCAACACGACTTCCTTCATCAGTAACACTAAAACTATGGGAAAACTCACTTTCCAAGCTAATAAGCCATGCAGAGTTGTTCCAAAGTAAGTTGTATTTTTCTTAGGCATAGCCTATTAACCAGAACCTTTCATATTGGTTTGTAACCCACCTCATCCGTCATGCTTCTTTTTTTTGTTTTTTCACGTCAATTTTACTGCCAGAAGGACATTGGGTAGCATCAGTGAGGCTGGGCAACCTCTCTCCCCTATCTCCACCTGGGTACCCTCCTTGTTAGTCATTACACAGCTGATCAGTGCATTAGCTGAAGGATACTCCATATATGAAAGGCTCAGGTTAGTGTGCCTAAGAAAATTACAAATTACTGTTAAAATTTGGCCTTGTTATGCTGTGTTCATAAGTCTTAAGATGCTTAATAAACAACTTTTACCAAAATAACAGAAAAATTTACCAGTACAGAGATAATTGGTTTTTATTGGGTTAGTGGCATCAGTGCACCTCATGCGGTGCACTGTAAGCAGTACTTAAGATTCTTTGGCGTGGCCCTTCAACCCCTAAGTACAATCCCTTTCATTCCTTTTACTATACCTCCGTTCTTAATATCTTTATTTTATCTTGCTTTCCACCTTCTCCTAACATTACTTTCCACCCTCTCCTAACATTACTTTCATATTGCAGCTGCAATCCTCCTGTTACACCATTAAAACCTTTACTCTCTGTTTCCCTTTCAGCGTAAATGACTCTGGTCCCAGCTCCTGACCTTGGGCATAAAGTTTATATTCCAAAGTTTATGTTGCTGAAGTATGTATAATATTACCTAATTGACTTTTCTTCTAACTTCTGTTAATTTTTCATTGGTCATGTGAGTGGAGCTCCCGATTGAATTAGTTCTCAGTGCATGGTGGTTAAGGATGGCTGGTGTATTTGGAACATCTTTTGTTATTTTTATCGGGGAAAGTGATTCGTTCTTTTGTTTTAAGTTTCAAGAATTAAGTAGGATTTTTTCATTCAGGCATTGCTTAGAACTTAGGTTTGTAGTCATGTTTTTTTATGCAGATGCATGATGCTCGTTGGATTGATTATTTTATCTGATTTGAATAATTTGTACTAGTTTTTTGTGAATGTTCTGACATTCATTTCTCCAAAAAAAAAAAAAAAAAAAAAAATAATGGTAGTTTAGAGATATTGGAACTCTTATATGTAGTGTCCAGTAATACAATTGTGGTAAACTAGGGCTTTAGGGTTGGGAAAAATATAAAAGAATGAATTGAAGGGATGTATCCTAATACCCCCTTGATGCCTCTGCAGGTTCTGATTGTGAATAAGGTAAGATTTATTGAAACCTTTTAAAGTGACATTACTCTCAAGGTAAGAATTTGGCAACCCAACTTATGTTAGTTAGGGGCCGGAGGGACCTTGACACCCTAGGTTAGGTTATATTGTGTTCCTATTTATTTTAATTTATAGTGTCAAAGGCTAGGTTAGATGATGGGTTCAAGTGGGTAAAGATCCAGCCAGATAAAGATCCAGCACCGTAGGTTAGACCAGGTTACTATGTTAGGTTGCAACCCTATTTATTTTAATTTACTGTGCCATAAGTAATGTGGAAGGGGGGGGGTCATCCTTTTTGTATTCATGTTTGTAACAAGTTTTTGCCTGTTTACCTGGCAGTTGGTATGAGTACAGTAATTGTAAATCAACTGTGTTTGAAGTGAAGTCAGTGTGACAATTCTAATCGGATCTCTTGAAAGCAGTGTGATTAAAAAAAAAAAAAAACTGTCTTGCATATCCATACTATAATGTTGTCACATACTACTGTACCTGGAAATTCGTAAATAAGATTTTTTCAAATTAAAACCTCAATACCCGAGACAGTTACCTATGAGGTATTTTGATGTAATCTGTAAATACATAAAAAGAAAGCACAATAAAGAAAAGCAGTGATAGGCCACGCGGAACCAGTGACTTAGCAAGGATGCTGTTTTTCATTCAAGTCAGATATACTTTTTCTACAGAGCTAGCTTGTCCCCTAGATTTGAGGATACAGATCCCATGCAACATAGTCAGAGAAGGACTCTCAGTGAAAATAGTGTTGTATGCTGTAAAGTAATGTCATTTGGAAATACAGGCACTCTCCGGTTTTTGGGAGTGGCTTCCTTTCTTGGCAGGATGCTGATGTGCAAAAGCCCCCATTAACCAAAACTCTGCAATTGATAACACTTACGGTGCCAATAACCAGTTCATTGCACCTCTGTTTGGTATGCTATGGCACCATAACTATTATCACCGCTAACCAGAACTCTGCACATTATGGCACCATAAATCACTGATTTTATGGCCGTAGACAAGACCCATAAAACCGGATTGCCATTGACCGGGTCCTCCGATAACTGAGAACTTCCTGTATATGTGAAATTGACATTTTGTTTACTATATTTTTCATTTACACATTATAAATTAGATAAGAGGGCCTATCCATGTGGGATGCTTGTTCATAGCCATCAACTTTTGTTCTTTCAAAAAAATAGAGCCTAAAAAGTCAGTATGTACAGTAGTAATAAGTAGGTTAAAGTTGAGAGGGGATATCAGTTTGACCTGGGATTGAACTAAATTGTATTACATACTACCATATAATGTAGTTCAGTGAGACCTCATAACTGTTAGACATCTGACACTTAATTTATTTCCTGCTTCTTTCAATCCTGCCATCCAACCTTTCTAACCATTACTTTTTTGTGCAACTGTTATTCCCAGTTCTTTCTTTAGATCCTCATACTTCATCTCCCTCATGTTTGGATTGCTTTACCTTCACTGTCCAATCACTCCCAACTCCCTTTCACTGTCGTAAAGATTGAATGGTTGAAATTGCCTCAGTGCTTTCCTTGACAGCCTAATTTCATACAATGAACTTACCTGTCAGATATATACTTAGCTAAGACTCCGTCGTCCCCGACAGAAATTCAAATTTCGCGCCACTCGCTACCGGTAGGTCAGGTGATCTACCTGCCTGCCCTGGGCGGCAGGACTAGGAACCATTCCCGTTTTCTATCATATTTTCTCTGTCGCCGGTGGTATCAACATTGTTGTTACTACCTCCTGACTGGAATTCGCTTTTCAAGACTTTATTGATCATCCTTATTGGATTTCTTGGTGACGTACTGGATTGTTGTTTTGGCATTCGCTACTGTGGACTGGATTTGGACTTGCTTTTGATTTTTCTAATAGAATGTCTGATTCAAGTGTTAGTGTGAGAGTGTGTGTGAATGTAGGCTGCAAGGTGAGGATACCGAAGGCTTCGGTTGATCCTCACACTGTATGTCGTAAATGTAGGGGGTTTGACTGTTCTTTGGCTAACACCTGTATTGAGTGTGAAAAGTTGGATGCTAATGAATGGAAGACTCTAACTTTCTTACTTGAGGAAGTTAGAAGAGGGTAGAATTAGACGGGCTGCACAAAAGAGTGTGAGTACAAGGCCTATTGAGCCTTTTTCTGAGTCTAACTCTCCTTTTATTAATGAATATGATTCTCCCTATGTATCCTGAATCCTCACAGGCTTTGCATTCGGATTCGGCTTCTGAAATCGCCAATCTGAAGGCTACTCTCGTCTTCGTAAAATGAAGACAAAGATGGCGGCCATGCAAGGTAAGTGGCTAGTGATTGTGAATTACTAAGTGAAGTGAGTGTTCCCAGTGTTGTGGAGGGGGCGTCTGACCGTCCCTGCGATGCTCCCAGGCCTAGACCTCTTCCAAACTCACATACCCAGAGGTGTAGGAAAGTCGAAAGTCGTACGGAGGTTGTGGGGAATCCCCAACGGTCAGGCGTCCCTTCAGCAGGTTCTGTTTCGTTACAGTCTGCTCAGGACCGCTCTAATAGAAGCGTCCTACGAGATTGTTTCTCGTCGTCCGGTTCTCCTTCACCTAAACGAGGGTGGAAGGACTCGATCTTTGTAGGCCACTGAAAAGGCATTGGAAAGAGCGCGCGTTCGACTCGAGCCCGGAACGCTTCTCAGAGGAAGCTCCTTCTTCTATCAAGAAGGCTAAGCTGGTTTTCGACGCCTTCTAGAACCAGTATTTGAGGATCGCACTCCTTCGAGTTCTCCTGCTTCTTCTATTGAAGAGGACGCTGGTGTGGCTTCCAAGAGGATATTGCTTGCAGTTCAAGAGCAGATAGCCTCTTTGGTTGGAGTTCTTTCGAGGGATCCCCCTCGCAAGAAGGACGCTAGACTTCCTATTAAGAAGTCTCGTCTTCTTTCACCAGCCAGACGTGAAGCGTCCTCCAGACATGGGACGTCTTCCAAGCGCGAAGAGTCGTACAAACGTCAGGATCTATCCGAGCGAGTTGCTCTAGATGAGGATACGCTCAGGCGTGAGGCGCCAGCCAGGCGCGAGGCGCCAGTTAGGCGCGAGGATTCAGCCAAGCGCGAGGATTCAGCCAAGCGCGAGGCGCCAGCCAGGCGCGAGGAGTCAACTTTGCGTGAGGCGCCAGACAAGCGCGAGACGTCAGCCAGGCGCGAGATGCCAGCCAGGCAACACGCTCCAGCCAAGCGCGAGGCGCAAGACAAGCGCGAGGCGCCAGACAAGCACGAGGCGCCAGACAAGCGCGAGGCGCCAGACAAGCGCGAGGCGCCAGACAGCGCGGCGCCAGCCAAGCGCGAGGAGCTTTTCAGGCGTGAGAAGTCAAGCAGACGCGAGACTTCTTTTAGACTTGAGAGAGAGTCGGTTCACTCTATGAGTCCCTCTCCTAGTAGGAGTTTGTCACCAGTAGAGAGAGAACGGGATCAAGATCCTCTCGTTTTTCAGGCCGATTCTCCACAAGGTGTAGAAGGAGATTCAGAAGAAGAGGGTGACGGTAGAGAAGGAGTCTCGAACTATAAAGTTCTGACTGACCTTCTTTTGCAGGAATACGGAGATTCTTTAACTCCTGCGGCTCCTCCTTCGCCTCGATCACTGTTTTCGAGTGCGATTGTGCCTAAGTCTTCGTCGGTCTTGAAGATGAGACCTACGATCTCTATGAAGAGAGCGCTTCAGTCCTTAGACAAATGGATGTTGTCTAAGAAGGATCTGGGCAGAACCACCTTCTGTATGCCTCCAGCCATACTTTCTGGCAAGAGAGGTTTCTGGTACCGAACTGGGGAGAACATGGGCCTTTCTCTCCCAGCGGCAGCCGAAGCGGACTTTTCAACCTTGGTTGACTCGTCAAGGAGAGACGCTTTGAATGGAGCTTGCGTGTCTTGGGCGATTTCGGAGACGGATCATCTCCTCAAGGGACTCTTCCATATTTTGGAAGTGTTTAATTTCCTAGACTGGTCCCTTGGGGTGATGTCTAAGAAAGCTCATGACTCGGATGGTCTAGATCCCGAAGTCATTCTGAGTATTCTTGCTTGTATTGACAAGGCGGTACAAGACGGATCGGGAGAAATCTCCTCTCTTTTCGGAGCAGTACTCCTGAAGAAGAGGAGTATTTTTAGTTCCTTCCTAACCAAGGCGGTTTCTCACTCACAGAGAGCAGCCCTGGTTTTCGCTCCCATGTCTGACTTCCTGTTTCCTTCTCAGTTAGTGAAGGACATTTCTCGATCACTGACTGAGAAGGCGACACAGGATCTTCTCCTGCAAACTGCAAGGAAGAAGAGACCACTTGTTTCGGTTGACAAGAAAGGACCGACTTCTACGGTTCAGCCCTTTCGAGGAGGCCCTCTCTCCAGAGCTACCTCTAAGAGAAGAGGTCTTGAGAGGAGAGGTAAGGCTTCTTCCCGTCCCTTTAAGAAAGGGAAGTGAGACAGACAACCTCCAAACACCAGTGGGGGCCAGGCTTCTCGAATTTGCAGACGCCTGGTCACTCATAGACTCGGACGCCTCTTCCATGTCCATAATCAGGAAGGGATATCTTATCCCCTTCCAAGACAGTCCTCCCCTAACGACCATTCCGCGGGAACTGTCAGCCAGATACAGGGACCCTGTACTGAGGGATACTCTTCGTCTGATGGTGAATCAAATGTGGGACAAAAGAGCTATAGAATTGGTTCTAGAGCAAAACTCTCCGGGGTTTTACAATCGGCTTTTCCTGGTTGCGAAAGCCTCGGGGGGCTGGAGACCAGTTCTAGATGTCAGCGCTCTGAACAAGTTCGTTCTAAAGGAGAAGTTCTCTATGGAGACTTCGGCCTCAGTCCTGGCGGCTTTGCGTCAAGGAGATTGGATGGTGTCGCTGGATCTCCAGGACGCCTATTTTCATGTCCCGATTCACCCTTCGTCGAAGAAGTACCTCCGTTTCATGACGGGGGGAAGGATCTTTCAGTTCAGGGCCTTGTGTTTCGGCCTGTCCACAGCTCCTCAGGTCTTCACAAACCTGATGAAGAATGTGGCGAGGTTTCTTCACCTCAAAGGCGTCAACATCTCTCTATATCTGGACGATTGGCTCATCAGGGCCAGAACAGAGAGACATTGTTTGGAGGACCTTTCTTTGACCCTAGACCTGATAAAGGCTTTGGGACTACTCGTGAACCTCGAGAAGTCACAGCTGATTCCCAGACAGAACTTGGTCTATCTGGGGATTCAGATGGATTCTCGGGGTTTTCGAGTATTTCCCTCGCAAGAGAGAATCGTGAGAGGCTTGGAAAAAGTCTCTCTCTTCTTAGGAAAGAACGGACTTCGGCGAGGGAATGGTTAAGCCTGCTAGGCACCCTTTCCTCGCTCGAACAGTTCTTTCCTCTAGGAAGACTACATCTTCGCCCTCTTCAGTTTTTCCTAAGGAGATCTTGGAATTGGAAGACGGGACTTCTCTCCGACAGTTTTCTCCTTCCAATGGAGATGAAACCACACCTGCAATGGTGGTTGTCCCCTCTAAAAGAGAACAAGGGAATTTCTCTGGAAGTTCCGAACCCAAGCCGAGTGTTGTATTCCGACGCATCGGAGAAGGGTTGGGGAGCAACACTAGGACCGAGAGAAGTGTCAGGCACCTGGAAGGCAGCACAGGTGTCCTGGCACATAAATTGCAAAGAACTTCTAGCAGTTCACTTGGCGCTAAAGTTCTTCGAACCCTTTGTGACGAACAATGTGGTCCAAGTGAATGTGGACAACACTACAGCCCTGTCCTACATTCGGAAGCAAGGAGGAACGCACTCCGTGTCGCTTTACGAGATAGCAAGAGATCTGCTAATTTGGGCCTCACAAAGAAACATCTCCCTCCTGACAAGATTTGTTCAGGGGACGAGAAACGTCAGGGCGGACAGACTGAGCAGGAGAAGCCAGGTCCTTCACACAGAATGGACTCTTCATTCAGAGGTGTGTCAGAGTCTTTGGGATCTTTGGGGCACTCCTCACGTAGATCTGTTCGCCACATTCCTTTCCAAAAGGCTGGAAGTCTTTTGTTCAGTGGTGGAAGACCCAAGAGCTCTCGTGATCGACGCCTTCCTGCTAGACTGGTCTCATGTGGACGTGTACGCTTTCCCCCCTTTCAAAATCCTGGGACAAGTGTTGAGAAAGTTCGTAGCGTCCAACGGGACAAGGATGACCCTGATAGCCCCGTTTTGGCCAGCACAAGATTGGTTTGCAGAGGTGCTGGAGTGGACAGTAGACTTCCCAAGATCCCTTCCAAAAAGGATGGATCTTCTCAGACAGCCACACTTCGAGAGGTTTCATCAAAACCTCCCCGCTCTCGCGCTGACTGCCTTTCGACTATCGAAAGACTTGTCAGAGCGAGGGGTTTTTCTCGCGAAGCTGCAAGCGCTATCGCCTAGAGCCCGCAGAGCTTCCACTAGACGAGTCTATCAGTCGAAGTGGAGGTATTCAGAAGGTGGTGTAAGTCTAAGAAGTTGTTTTTCCTCCTCCAGTACCTCTATAACCGAAATCGATGATTTTTTCCCTTTTTTGTTCTTGAGAGAGGTCTCTCATTTGTCTGTATCGACGATCAAAGGATACAGGAGCATGCTTTCGCAGTATTTAGAAACAGAGGCCTAGACATTGCTGAGAATAAAGATCTGCACGACTTGATTAGATCGTTTGAAACGACAAAATCGAAGGAACTAACTCCCCCCAGCTGGAACCTGGATGTAGTTCTCAAGTTCCTTTCGTCTGACAGATTTGAGCCTCCCCATGTAGCTTCGTTCAGGGATACAACAAGAAAATGCTTGTTTCTCCTATCTTTGGCGACAGCCAAAAGAGTTGGCGAACTTCATGCCCTAGAAGATGAAGTCGGCTTTAGCAAAGACTCGGCCTTCTGCTCGTTTAGAACTCTTTTTCTAGCGAAGAATGAAAATCCATCGAATCCCTGGCCCAAGAGATTCGAGATCAAAGGCTTATCGAGTCTAGTAGGGAGAGAAACAGAGAGGTCTCTTTGCCCGGTAAGAGCCTTGAAGTTCTTCTTACAAAGAAAAAACAAAGAAACAAATGGGAGGCTCTAGACAAAGTCTTTGGTGTTCGATTAAGGACCCCACAAGAATCATGTCTAAGAACGCATTAGCTTTCTTCATTAGGAGCGTCATTACGGATGCTCACAAGTTCTGTCCTGACGACTCTTTTCCGCTTTTAAGAGTAAAAGCCCATGAAGTTAGAGCAGTGGCGACGTCTCTCTCTTTTCAGAAGAATATGTCGTTAAAGAAAATCATTGATACGACATATTGGAGGTGCAATTCAGTTTTTGCATCTCACTATCTTAAAGACGTTCGCGTGACCTACGAGAAATGTTTTTCTCTGGGACCTTTTGTATCGGCGGATACAATACTGGGTACGGGAGCAAACACCAATCCTTAAATTTGTACATACCTTCTACTAGATATGTTCTAGATTTCTGCTGACAAAGAGGGCTTGGTGCTGCACTGGCGGCCAGTCACTGTTGTTCAGTAAGGAACTCTTGTGATATCTTTTAGGGGAGTATTAAAAATTTTTTTTTGAGAATTTTTGTATGAATGCGTTTTTCGTTTCGAGTTATGGGTTGTTTGTAATGAGTTCGGGGATAACTCAGAACAATTCTAGATACTAACATGGTGGTTAGGATCAGGTGGTCGGGATTGGTTATGCTCCTTCACTAGGTGTGTTGTCATAGAAGTGGTCCAGTACCCATTGACAAAGTCCTTTTAGGCTCTGCCGAGTAAGCGGTTCATATACCCATCGGCAGACCCACAAGAACTCTAGCCATAGATCTAATATCTCGCTAAAGTCTTGAGGTGATGCAGACTACCGGGCTACAGCCACGAAGTCTACCACCTATCAGGTAGGAACCAAGGTTTTTCTTTTATACCTACAACATATGTTGTTTACCTGTCTATTCCATATTAGCTGTCTCTGACCCTCCACCAAAGGGTGCCAATCAGCTAAGTATATATCTGACAGGTAAGTTCATTGTATGAAAATGATATTGTTATAATACAATAAAGTTTCATACATACTTACCTGGCAGATATATACTTAGCTAAGACTCCGTCGTCCCCGACAGAAATTCAAATTTCGCGCCACTCGCTACCGGTAGGTCAGGTGATCTACCTGCCTGCCCTGGGCGGCAGGACTAGGAACCATTCCCGTTTTCTATCATATTTTCTCTCTTCCACCTGTCTCCTGCGGGGAGGCTGGGTGGGCCATTAATTGTATATATCTGCCAGGTAAGTATGTATGAAACTTTATTGTATTATAACAATATCATATTTCTTAAAATCAAATCATATCACAACTAGGGTAAAAATAGAGGCAGTGTTAAGGGGGTCAGACAAGAAGTGGAAAGCCAAAACACCACTGATCCACAGAAAAGCTCATCTTAACTCCTAATTAACGGTTAACTATCAACAGAAATTTCCGGCATCAAATCACTGTAGCATTGCACTCTCATCATTTTTTACAAAAAATATAGAAATTTCAACAAGAAGCTGAAACTTGTATATTTTATGAGAAGTTTCATATCCAAGTAATCATGTTATAGTACAGTGTTCCAGATAACCTCACAATCCCCATTATTCATTTGACAGTTGTTTTCTCGAAAGTATCATATCTTATTACTGTAATTATGTATGGTGTTGCAAGTAACTTCATTTGTATTCAAAGCTCTGCAAATGGGTTAGGATGAAAATTCAATTTTTATAATGAGATGTTACATTACCCGATCTAACTTTACTTGCCTGTATACTCATTATTTCTCAATTAAAATGATTTGTTAAGTTAGTTGCTTCCTTTCTTTACAGTTTTAGCTGAAAGGCCAGATGAACTAAAGGCATGGCAATGCAAGGTTGTTGCTCATATCATGCAAGATCAGTTTCAGGAGGCTCTATCTACAATAAAGAAATCTAAATTCTTAGTGTAAGCAAAACAATGTTTTTATGTTTTCTGCCCTCTTTTATTGCTTTTAGAGACATTTTTTGTTATGTGTGTGATACTGGAATAATTTTGTTTGAAGATATATACAAAAACTGTCAATGAAGGTTCTTAGAATTTAAATTATGAACTTTATAGTACTATTCACTGTATTGGTGATTTTTCATTGTCTTCTATAGTTATATGTTTTAGGCTTACTTGTGACATATATATGTTGACATTGCAGAGAATTAGCCTTTGAGAAAGCGTACTGTGAATACCGTCTAAATGATGTTACTGGTGCATTTGACACCATTAGCAAAGCCTCTGAGGACACCCCACATGTACAGGAATTAAAAGCCCAAATCCTTTACCGCCTAGAAAGGTAAGTGGTAAATACTGGTATTTTTAGTAAACTTAGATTTATACACTGTAGTTAGCATGGTTAGCAAAATAGGGCATTACATTTCACACCTGATTACTATGATATTATTCACACAAGAAAACAAGTGGGGGACAATTCGTTCCCTGTATGCAAGGCAGCAGGAGCCCTACTCTTAAGGGCGTATCAGAATCATATGTACATCGATTTCAACAATGTTTATCCAAGGCAAACTCAATGTGTTGGTGAACGAACTGAGCCGCTGGAAGTGAGTTCTCCCCACTAAGTGGATGTTAGATCATCTAGTGTGTCTCAACCTATGGAAATTGTGGAGCAAATCAGTACTGGACCTTTTTGCCACTGCCAAGAACCATTGCCTCCCCATTTACTGCTCACCAGCCCCAGATCCTCTCACATGGGCAACAAATACTATGTTAATAAACTGGCCAGACAAGGACCTGTATGCCTTTCCTCCATTCAGGATGGTGAGCAAGGTCATCAAGTTCAGATCTCTTCAAATCCTCACGATGAAGCTAATTGCTCCTTATTGGCCGGCTCAGGAATAGTTTCCGGAACTCTTGGATTTACATACTCACGGACTTCCCAAGACTGTTACCACAAAAAACCAGTCTGCTTTGACAACCCCATTTCAGGCAGTATCACCAAGGACTGTCCATTCTCGCTCTGACTGCATTCAGTGTCAGGAGAGACTTATGTGCTTAAGGCTTTTCAAGCCCAGCTGCAAAAGCTATTGCACAATGCAGAAGACAATAGTCTAGTATGTAATGTATATGAAGCAAAGTGGGCAGTCTTTCAGTCCTGCTGTAGGAGAAATAACACCTCTTCTATTCTACTAAAACGTCTAAAGCAGAAATTGCAGATTTTTTGCTATACTAGAGATCCTTGAGGGGGTTGTTTACATCCACTATTAAAGGATACAGGGCTATGCTGAGCTCTGTATTTAAGCACATGGGAGTTGACCTTTCTGCCAACAATGACCTTTCAGATCTCATACGATCTTTTGACTCGAAGTTAGTTCCAGGTGCTTGACTACAGATGAGACCACTTCAGTTGAACTTGAATAGGCACTGGCACAGAGAGAGACAGCCAGTCCTTGAGTTGGTACCATGGAGCCAAGAACTGTTCTCATACCTTTGTTGCTGGATCTCCAACAAATAGTGCTTGCAGGGAAGTCTTTCGAGTCCTTGAGCCCAGACTTCTCACCACATTAAGATGCATTGGATGAAGGATGGGGTGTAGTTACGGGGAACCAGGTCACTTCAGGAGTATCGTTGTCAGTCAAAGCAAGTCTTCACATAAACTGCAAGTAGTTGTTGGCTATCCAGAAGAGACTGCAAGATCTGGAAAGCACAATGACCAACAAAGTAATTTTTATATTCTTAGACAACTTATGTCTCTGGCTTATCTAAGAAGACAAGGGGACACAAAGTTGGAAACCTTTGTAACCATTGCCATGGAGTTACTTTTCTGGACAGAAGTGAGGCAGATTGTGCCTGGTCAACTAAATGTTCTGGTGAACATGCTAAGTTATCAGGGACAGGTACTCTTTTACAAATGGACTTTAAACTCTGCGGTTTGTGAGGCAATTTGGAGAGAGGTCGGCCAACCTCCCATTAATATCTTCGCGATGAAGTTTCTGCAATTCTTGTTGCTTCCATCAAAGGCTATAAATCCATGCTGGCTTCTGTTTTATGGCATACCGGATTGGATATTTTGAGCAATGTTGACTTGCGTGAAGCTGTAATCTCATTTTGGCTGGAAATGCCAAAGGTTTTGCAAATAATACTTTTATAGAACCATAGAGGCCCTCCCTCAGAGCCTCTAAGATAGGCTTCTATCAAGGTTCTTTTTTGGAAAATTCTTTCTGGTGGCTTTGGCTAAAGGCAAAAGAGTAAATGAATTACAAGAGATATTGTTAGTAGTGTTTTCACATATTGGAGCAGAACTATCTTTTCTGGCCATCCTTTTGTGCCAAGAATAATGTCAAGGTCAAAACTCTTCCAAGCATTTCCTCTGTCCCTTCTCTAAAAGCTCTAACTTTTGAGGAAGAAGGGCTACTTTTATGCTGTTAGGGCTCTGAGGATTTATACGCCCCATCTTAAGCCATTAAGGAAGCAATGTAGGAACCTGTTTTGCTCTTGTCAGGAAGCCTTTAGTGCCTATGTCTAAGAATGCCATGGCTTTCTTGATGAAGTCCTTAAGCCTGGAGGCACATCATGCAGTGTCTCTACAGATGTGTCCCCCTTTGAAGGTGAAATCATGGAGGTGTAGCTCTTTAGTATTCGCTTCTAACTATACTCTAACTACACTAGCACGTCTGGTTTCAGCGGGGAGGTTGTCTCTTTATGTGTCACAAATAGATAAAGGTTCTCTGTATTAACCTCCCTTTATGTGTCACAAACAGATTAAGGTTCTCTGTTTTAACTTCCTCCTTGTGGAAGTTGAGGACCATACATATTTGAGTTCATACATGGTGTTTTACTCCACATTTATTTTTAGTAATTTTGCTCAATTTTTTTTGCTTTGTTTTCTCTTAGATGAGGGCAAACAGTCTTTTTAGAGTAAGTAATGTTTGTCGTATGTTGCAGAGCCATGGCTCCTCATTTGGAAAAGCTACTGTGAGCTGATTGAGTAATATGTTTCTTCCCAATTAGTCTTGTTGTTTTGGGTGTGAGGTGCCACAGCAACTCAATTAGGTAGTTGGTAATTCTTTAGGGGATCATGGTTTTAGATGTGGTTGTTGCTCCTGTCAGCTCTGCAGGCCTGAGACAGAGGTCTAATTTCCATTCTGCATTACACATCATCAACCAGTGGCCAAATTTGGGGTCCATGTTCCACCCCCTTATGGTAGTGGACCTCACTTGATGAAGATCCTCATCTGACAAGTACTTGTGGGATTCATCAGGTAAGCAAAGATGAGGATGTTTGTAATGATATCTGATAATTTGGTTATAGGGAGTCTAGCACACAATGTTGGGAGTCTGTAAATGAGGATAAGTTTATCCTCAAAAGTGGTGATTTTTTATGATAAAATTAAATTTTTAGGTACTTACCCTCTAGCATTGAGAATTCTACCTCCTCCCCACTCAAAGTTTTAAGAGAAGAATGACAACCAAAACTACTATTGCTGTTTTACCCTCCGAGGAGTGGGGTAAACTACATGTTGGGAGCGTTCATTAATGTATGTTACAATTTTAACGCTCGTCAAGCCTGCACCAAGTAGTTGCAAATAAAGCAAAGATAAGGGGTAAGTACCTAAAAAATTTATTTGATATCATAAAAAGCAACATTTCTTTATAAACCCAATAATTTAGGTACATGAGGGCGCTCCTCAAGCCCCATAATTCTTGGGATAAGTACAGACTGAGGGAAATAATTGGTAATTGTGGGTGGTGCTAGGGTTCCCTAACATCTGGCCAGTACTGAGTGCTCTTTTTCATAATACAGTGTGCCTCTTGTAGTACAGACAGCACAGATATTATGCCTACAAATTGATGGGCTTGAGCTAAAAAAAATTTTGCAAAAAAATTTTTTTTTCCCCTTACCCAAGGTTCTCTTTTAACATCAGGTCCTCCATTTTTTATCAAACTACGTACTGTTTATGCCATGCTACTTAAAACTTAAGTTTGGGCCTTGTGTGAAAACTTATATTAGAAGCTCCCTTACTAACAAATAAAAATACATGTTATAAAACTAGAACAGTACCTATAGTAGTATACATCATTTTGTTCATGAAATTTACCTGTCATATATATATATAGCTGTATTTTCTGAAGTCCGACAGAATTTTAAAAACTTCCGACACACGCAGTGGTCGGCCAGGTGGTTAGTACCCATTCCCGCCGCTGGGAGGCGGGTATCAGGAACCATTCCCATTTTCTATTCATAATTTTTCTGTCGCCGGTGCTGAAAACACCTGTTTTCAGTACCTCCGTCTTAGGATTTTGGAAACTTCATTGCCGCTAAGTATCCTAATTGTCTTTTGATTTATTTACTTGGATTTGTGGGATTTGTGGCTAGGCATACGCTATCTTAAATTGATTTGAATTTGATTCATTTTTGCATAAAATATCTGAATCTAGTTAGGCTAGTTTCAGACGGGGTTGTCTGCAAAGATAGGGTGTGGCTACCGAAAGCTTCGGTAGATCCGCACTTGGTATGTACGAGGGGTATGGGTCTTGCTTCTTTGTTGAGATTTGTCATGTAAGGAGTGTGAGACTTTGTCTATTCCGTAAGGAAGACGTATGATTTGTATGTACGCAATTAATCAGTAAACATGTCTAATTCCGTAAGGAAGACGTATGATTCGTATGTACGCAATTAATCAGTAACAAAAGTCAGGGTAGTGAACCTGCTAACCTTCCTGTAGACTTTATTTTGCCTAACCCTGTAGTATGGCCTACGGGCTATGAATATGTCTACGAGAGGTGCTCGCTCTCCTTCTTTGCTGTGAAGTGCTACTTCTGTAATTGTTACTCCTAACCCTGCAGTGTTGCCTTCGGGCCCTAAGCAGTGTCTGTAGAGGAATTGCCCTTTCTCTGATACTCTTTCGATTCGTAACTTAGAATCGAAAGTGCTTGCTTTAGAGAGTAAAAGTGAAGTGCAGAAGTGCAGTGATACCCCTTGTGTAGTGGAGGGTGCGTCAGATCGGCCTCGGTTTCGCCTCTAGGCCGGGACCTCTGCTTGACTCCCAGGACCCGGGGAGGGAGCATGTCGAAAGCTAAGGAGGGTTACAAGGAACCCCACCGATCTGGCGTGCCTTCGGCAGTTTCTGATGAAAATCCCCAGACTGCCAAAGTGCGTGCGCGTGCACGAATCCTGAAAGATTGCTTCTCGTCCTCCGAAGCGTCCTCCCCGTGCAGGGGTTGGAGCTTTCGGAAGGACTCGCGCCCTCTAAATAGAAGCTTTATAGAAGAGGACGCTTCACGTCCTCTCTCTCTCTCTCGTTATGCGTTTCAGTGAGAAGTAAGAAGGCGAACGTCGCCTGAACTCGTGTCCGTCTTTCCACCGAGAAATACGTAAAAGAAGTCAGTAGCAGAAAGTTTTGAGAGCGGACGCCCGGGACGCTCGGATGGACTCCAGGCGCGCGCGGGTGCACGCCAAGCGCGCGCGGGTGCCACGCCAAGCGCGCGCCAGTGGACGCCGAGCGCGCTCCAGTGGACGCCGAGGGCGTGCACCAGCGCACGCCAGGTGTGTCGCCTGGCTGAACGTTTCTGTTGAACTCTTCAAGCTCTTGTTTCAGATTTGGGCCTAAAGAATTTTTACCTCTACCTTCGGTGATACCTTCTACCTCACCTGCAAAGAATGTGAAGTAGGCAGTGCTTCGGAGGAAGCTTAAAGTGAACAGACAACTTCTTCTTCGAAACCCAGCAAGACATCGGGTTTCGTGAATTCAAGAGGTCTCTGTCAATTAATATTGCTTTTCGCATAGGTGGATGGAGTTAAGGAAAGCTCAAGGGAAGATCTCGTTTGCTCTACCGCAACCTTTGCCATTCTGCCAATAAATTTAAGTTGCCACTACCGCAGTCAAGACTTTGCGATAAGGCAGTTACGGGTTATGTAAGGCTCGATGTCCTGCACGTCAGGACTCTCGGCAACGTTCAGTAGGATTCTTGCAAAGGCACTCATCAAAAGGACGCTCTTCAGGAAAGCGCAAGACAGGACTTCCTTTGCCATACTGCCAATAAATTTTAAGCTTTAGCAGGCATTAGTTGTGATACGGGAGAGGAAGCTGGTTGGAGAGTTTCTTCCTCTTCCCAGGATAATTTTGCAAGCTTTTTAGCCCATCTGAAAGGGTTTTTCAGATGATAGATTTTGTTAGTTTCTAGTCGGGACTACGCTGCCGAATTGAACATCGTCGTTCTACCTGCCGTAAGCCCAGTCTCTTAACAGGATTCTTGCCCCTTCCTCGTTTGAGACGGGAATCGGAAAAATTAAATGCTCGACTTCCTGGATTACGTTCTGTCAATTCAGTGACTTTCCCCCATTGACAATATATACTTTCGTTTTGTCAAGTAAGTGGGTATCCCATCATTGACAAAATATCTCTTTGTCCCGTAAATGGGTTAGTTCTCATTGACAAACATCTCATTAACTTGATATTGCGTAAGCGAATAAGCTCTTATTGACAAGATTGGAAGAGCTCTCATTCGTCATTCGCAGACTCGTACAAGAAATAGACTTGTAGACTACGTCAATGAACGCTTATGTCCAATAACATAAGAAGCTTGAGCTGACTGCTTCGATTCTCTTAAGTTTTGTTCATGAAACTTGCCTGTCAGATATGTATGTAGCTGTATTTCCGAATTCAGCTATATATATGTCTGCCAGGTAAGTATGAAGAAACTTTATTGTGATATAATTTCATATTTTGCCTTGCGTTATTTTACTTCTGGTTGGTTCAAGTCATATACGCTTGCTGTAGTTACCTCTTCGGATGGCAACCGAGAGGTCTATTGTCTATTTTAAGGACATTTAATCGTTACTCCCTGCAGCCTTCCAGGAGTTTCCGATTTATCTTTTACCGTTGTATGGTAGTGTTCTGACGACACAAACGCATCTATATATTTAGCGTTTTCTGTTTCGCTTAAATATACCAGCTTGAGAGTCTTTCTGCTAAAAAAATAACGGACCTATTTCTTCGTAGAATAGGGTAGCTGGCAACCCAGACATAAGTTAAGAGACGACGTTCGTAAGCTGCTGGCTGCGGCTGTCACGCTGTGTCTGTCCTCCAGTCCAACCGAGCCAGTAACAGATCGTGCGCTGTCATGCGCTGTAGGTTACGTCTCTCTCTCCTGCGGGATTGACTGACTAACCGTATCTCTGTGCTGACGGTTACGTCTCTCCTGCGGGATTGACTGACTAACTGCATCTCTGTCCTACAATCACGGACTTTAGCCTAAGATTGAGGGGATTTCTTACGTGAATGAATAAACGTTGCATTCGTTTTGCCTTACTATGTTCAACAGAGTTATCTCTTAATCCTTTCGGTGCTCGTTACCGCACGGTATGGATCTACGAGTCTACCGCAACATTGCACTTTTATATGGTCTCCTGCTTAGGCAAAGCGCAGCCTTATTAGGGAAGTAAGCATACTCAGGGAGGGAATGGATGAGCTTGCTGGGGACCATTCCTTCCTGAAGAAGTTTGTTTCCCCGAATAGACTGCAATTCAGACCACAGTTTTTTCCTACCGGGAAACTGAAATATTATTCTAGATCTAGGAATGATTCTGAACATCTCTCAGTGTGTGTATCACCTGAGGTGATAGAAAGAAGGTGCCGGACATCTGGATAGGGTTTCAGATGTCCTGGATCTTAATCTGAAAGAAGTAAAAGCGATTCGGTAGTCCCTCCAGTCCTCGAAACTACTTTTTGGGAACCAGTGGTCCAGATCAACTCTGATATTCCACAGCTCTCTCATATCTTAAGAAGTATCTTCTCTCGGTCCTTGTTCGAGTTTACGAGAAAGAGCCTATTATAACAACAGGCGTAGAATGTAACGATCCTCTACAGGTTCGTTACAGGATTGCAAAAGTCCGTACGAATCGTCTCGATCGACGGCAGCAACTATTCACTTCCGAGTGGAATCTTTCTTTAGAAGTAAGTTGAGAGTTGTGTAGACTTTAGGGACGCCCTTTCATTCTTCTCTTCAATATGTTGAGGACGAAGAGGCTTCTTCTTCTCTGCTCCCTTGTTCTCGATCCGGGATCGGTACCATTAAACGCCATCCTATGATATTGAACGGGGATGGATGTTTAGTCTCTTTTTCCCCTTTTTCAATCGCTTAGGAAATGTAATAAGAGGATTTATGACGTCACAGGGAGCGACAATGACGCTGATCGCCCCATGTTGGCCTTCAGGATCCTGGATTCACAGAGGTCACATACTTCCTAGTTCACTTTCCAAGGACCTTTTCCGAGAGAGTCGGTCTACTCTAACTCGAAAGGTACCTATAACCTCTCCGCTCTGAGTCTGACTACGTTCAGACTATCGAGATGTTGACAGGAATAAGATTACCGTCTTCCATTTCCGTCTGAAGAATGGGATAAGCTGGCAGTCACAACTATTAAAGAATATACAAATATGTTGTTGACGGCCTTTGGGCTCAGAGATTTGCGTCTGTCAAACAACAAAGCCCTTCACGATCTTTGAGTTCTGTGGAATCTCGAAACTCGCTCACCATCTACTTTTTGTCTCGCCTGTTTTCTCGGAGTCAGACACTCGTGCGAGATCAGGCGACATATAGTAGCCCTGAGTTTCGTGTTGACGAAGTCGGTTGCGTTTATACACCCCCGATGATCGTGTAACATGAGACCAGGTTGGACTGTCAGGCATTCTTCCTTCGGGACTGAATCGCCTTTTTGCTCCTCGCTCCTTTCTCCTGGCACCAGAAGCTCGAGTCAGGAGTTGATTCGCTGACGACGTTGGGTTGCGTTGATACACCCCAAGGTTTGCTTAGATTGAATCGCCCAGGCAGTCCAGACACGCATCCTTCAGCGAAGAATAGTGATTTAATGGTCTTCAGGGTACAGCCTTGCTGTCCTTGATTCGTCTGACTGGTCAACTGGTCGGTCACCTGACTTTAGTACAGACGGACTGACTGTGCATGTCCAGATCGAAGCTTTCAATATGGAACTTAGACGTAGTCTGAAGTTCTTGATGTCAAAGCATTCGAACCTCTCCTTTTGGTTAACTTCTTGCATGTGATCAGGAAGGCCTTCTTCTAACCACCCTAGATACGACAAAGAGGGTTAGTGAAATTTTAAGCCATCGTCACAAGTTTTGGCTTTAGAGAACACAAGGCGGTGTGCTCTCTAAGCCTTCCGTTGTGGCCTAAGAATGGAAACCCGTTTTGTCCTTGGGCCAGGAGCTTGGAAGCAAGGATGGCACAAGTTAGTGGGCAGGAGCCAGAGAGAGTCCTGTGCCCTGTTGGGTCTCTCAAGTTTTATCTACATAAAACTCAAGAAAGTCGAAGTCATTCGGGCAATCTGCAGTGTTCCGAAAAAGACCAGACTTGCCCATATCGAAGAACACCCTGGCTTTAGTGTTAAGGAGTTCTTTCAAAAATGCTCCTTCATTGTGTTTGCACAAAGATTTGAAATCTTTTTATCTGAATGCTCACGAGGTGAGGGCGCGGCCTCGGAAGCATTTCAACAGAGCATGGCACTCAGCAACATCCTGAGTACCATGTTTTAGCGAAGCAACTCTGTGTTCACTTCACACTCCCTGCGAGATGTGAAGATGGCATATGAGATCTGCTGCTCGCTAGGGCCATACGTGTCTGCAGACACAATCTTGGGGGCAAGAAGTACCACTCATCCTATCCTGTAGAAAATGGTTAGGAAGAGCTCTTAATTTAGTTGTTGAGTCGCCGACAACGGCGACTTCTTAACTCTTAAGCCTTAGTTAAAACACCTTAACTTTGGCTAGGATCGTCAGGTGGTGATATATATATATATTATATATATATATATATATAGATATATATATATATATAGGATATATATATATTTTATATATTTTATGGATATAGTATAGATATATATATATATATATATATATATATATATATATATATATATAGATATATATATAGATATATATATATATATATATATCTATATATAGATATATATATATAGTATATATATATATATGATATATATATATTATATATATATATATATATATATGATATATATAATTTAATATATATATATATTTATTATATATAGATATTTATTTTTATATATTTATTATATTTATTAATATATTTATATATATATAATTATATATATATATATATATATATATGTATATATATATATATATATATATATATTTGTTTACTTCTTAGCCCTCATGTATGGGTCAATATGGTCTAGTCACGTCGTGGTCTCGCCCCTGTTGACAGATCATCTGGAGTGCACCAGCTATATAGGTCTCTACCTCGCTGGCAACTCTAGTAGCACAAGCAGACTTACGTGGCAGTAACCACGAAGCCAGCTATGCTAACAGGTGGAACCAAGATGTAAATCATCTGCATGCATTTGTTTCCCAAAATCCTTCTATTCTGTCCCTTCCCACCTCCAAAGGTGGATTCAGCTATATATATCTGACAGTAAGTTTCATGAACAAAATGATATTGTTATGATACAATAAAGTTTGTTCATACTTACCTGGCAGATATATATAATCAAGTACCCACCCACCTCCCCTCAGGGGACAGTGGAAATAAAAATTATGAATAGAAAATGGGAATGGTTCCTGATACCCGCCTCCCAGCGGCGGGAATGGGTACTAACCACCTGGCCGACCACTGCGTGTGTCGGAAGTTTTTAAAATTCTGTCGGACTTCAGAAAATACAGCTATATATATATCTGCCAGGTAAGTATGAACAAACTTTATTGTATCATAACAATATCATTTTATCTGAGGCAGTGATAATGGCACTAGATTAATAGTCTTTCATGAGCATATGATTTTTGATATCTGCAGTATTTGTGAAAACAGCTCCACAGTATCTCAGTAAAATTTTGCAGGTACAATGACTGCTACACCATCTATAGAGACATCATACGAACTACCAGCGATGACTTTGATCTGGAACGCCAGACTAACATGACAGCTGTTGCTGTGAATCGTTCTGTTGATGGTAGTGTAAGTAATTTTTGTATTATAGTATAATGTTAAAGTGCTCGTGAGAGATTGAGCCATGCTTATTTTTGTCTCAGTTTTTTTATGAAATTTTTTTTGTATTTTGATAATAATTTTATTGAAAAGGATTGCTGCATCAGCTCCATTAATTTTGTATAGAGTCTTCTCTATTTTCCTTATGAGGGATTTCTCAAGGACGGGACCAATATTGAAGAGGATGGAAGAAATAGCAGGAGTTACTTCACCACTGTCGCAGCCAATGAAAACCCAGCTCCAGGTGACGCAACACTCCTGAGAAGGTCAACGCGCCTCGAGCGTTTCCGATGCCTGGCTGCCAGCCAATGAAAAGTCAAGCATCCTCCAGGTCCTGTAGGAGCATCCATGAGATTCAGTCATCCAGCAACCATCGCTGTGATCATGCCCTGGCAGATCTGGGCGAAACGTCAGAGAGAGTAATAGCAGTAATAAAGATAATTCAGTATGACTACGCTGGATTTGACGATACCCTTTGGCATGTTGCTTGCCAGTTTCAGCAACATTGAGAAATCCTTAATAAGGAAAATAGAGAAGACTCTATACAAAATTAATGAAGCTGATACAGCAATCCTTTTCAACAAGACTTGTTTAAAAGAGGGTCTACTCTCAAGATAATTATTTTACTTCTCTGAAGTAATTTAGTTGTGAATTACTTTTTGTGAATTGTTATTAAGTAAGTATTAATTATGCCATGCAGTCCTTAGCTTGTTTGTTTTAAATGTCTGAATACAGGCCGTGTTAAGACAAATTAGGACTTCTGACATTGTAATTCAGCTTCATATTTTTTCATCCTATGTAGAATGAAGAGGAGGTTGTTGAAGTAGATGACTCTTCATATGAATTAATGTACAATGGATCATGCCAGTTACTAGCATTAGGTAGAGTTGAAGAAGCTCTATCTAAGTTGCAAGCCACAGAAAATCTCTGTCGCACATACCTTATGCAGGAAGAAGGTGCTACTGAAGATGAAGTAAACGATGAAGTTGCCATCATTAGGTATGGTTTTTAATTCATCTTTTGTGTTAATGTTAGATGCTGTGATCAGTTTTATATATGCATGTGTATCTTGGGTAGGTTTTATCCATTATTATTATCAAGTACATACATATTTATGAAAGAAACCTAAAAGGCTATTACTTTTATTGGGGAGTTTCATCTGAATTAAATTTTAAAAAAAGGAAAGAGAAATATAGTATGCAGTAATTACTGTCTGTACATAAGGTACAATCCTCTTTTTCAGGGTGCAACAAGGTCACTGCTTACAGGTTCTTGGTCGAGAACGAGAAGCCCTTAATATATACAACAATGTACTTAAAACTAAACCTGATGATCCTGCTCTTCTTGCCATCATAAACAATAATTTGGTCAGCATCAACCGAGGAGGCAATGTCTTTGACTCAAGAAAGCGAATGAAAACAGCCATGGCCCCTGGACTTGAGCACAAGTTGACAAGTTATCAGCAGGCCAGAATTGGTCTTAATAACTGTTTGTTAGCTTTTCATACAAATCAGGTAAGAATAAGCAGCAGCAAAGAGTGGTAACTTTATTCATGGTTTCATTTGATAATATACATGTATTCCTAATGGAAATTTTTTATTTAGTAGTTCTTACACATAGAATGTGTATATTCTGTCGCCTACGCTATATTTTATCAACAGAGAGGTAAGTAGACAGTGTAAAACCAAAGTACGTAACTAGTAGAGGAACAGCAATGTTTTCTATTTGTTGTTATTATTAAAATAAAAAGTTTTATTATCAAATGTTTGACTTGCATAGTAGGTTAAAAACCAAATGGTAATTAATGGAATGTCAAAGGCAGAAAGCAACGCAGCTGTGGTTGGAGGAATACACAGTACAAAGAACGCTCGGTACCATCTACTATAGTGTACATTGGAATGCTCACTGTAAGCAGTTTTCCTGTAGGAATAGGTACCCTATACTTACAGTACCGTTTATTCCATGAGAAGACTAACTCACCCCTAGAGAGCATATGAGTTATAGTACTTATTTTGAATCTTATCTTTTCTTTAGACCTTTATTTATTTTCATTGATGTAAAGGTTATTCTGTTAGTTCAAATGTCATTCATTTAGTTTTTGTTTACCCTAACCCAAACAAAATATAGGTAAACATTATAGTCTACCATTATTTTGTTTGCCTTGGAATGTTCCAGACAAAAATTTGCTGAAGTAGAAATTAGCTACTTGTGGGAGGAGAGTACTGTGTACCCACTGCTGGACCTATGAGAACTTTTTAAAGGTTTCCCTTTTAAGCATGTTTCTCCTTTTCATATAATTTTTATCCTTGCAGCTCACCCTTCTTTTTTAAGGATTTAATTGCTGATATTAAGCAGACAACCAGCTAGTTGCCCCTTTATTTTTCAGTTGGTAGTTCTAATGAATTTTACCTCCCAAGTTTTTATGGTCTCATTTTAATACTCTTCAGCAACACTACCCAGCTCAGGTCATGAGTGACTCATAGGCTTACCCAGTAGACTTTTATTTTTAAATGAAGTCAGTGACAGTCACAGTGGGCCTTGTGCTGAGTACTACATTTATGAAAGCATAGTTTGTTCATGAAACTTACCTGTCAGATATATATATAGCTGTATTTTCTGAAGTCCGACAGAATTTAAAAAACTTCCGACACACGCAGTGGTCAGCCAAGTGGTTAGTACCCATTCCCGCCGCTGGGAGGCGGGTATCAGGAACCATTCCCATTTTCTATTCATAATTTTTCTGTCGCCAGTGCTGAAAACACCTGTTTTCAGTACCTCCGGCTTAGGATTTTGGAAACTTCATTGCCGCTAAGTATCCTAATTGTCTTTTAATTTATTTACTTGGATTTGTGGCTAGGCATACGCTATCTTAAATTGATTAGAATTTGATTCATTTTTGCATAAGATATCTGAATCTAGTTAGGCTAGTTTCAGAGGGTGTTGTCAGCAAAGATAGGGTGTGGCTACCGAAAGCTTCGGTAGATCCGCACTTGGTATGCACGAGGGGTTTGGGTCTTGCTTCTTTCTTGAGATTTGTCATGTAAGGAGTGTGAGACTTTGTCTAATTCCGTAAGGAAGACGTATGATTCGTATGAACGCAATTAATCAGTAAACATGTCTAATTCCGTAAGGAAAAAGTATGATTCGTATGTACGCAGTTAATCAGTAAACAAAAGTCAGGGTAGTGAACCTGCTAACCTTCCTGTAGACTTTATTTTGCCTAACCCTATAGTATGGCCTACGGGTTATGAATATGTCTGTGAGAGGTGATCGCTCTCCTTCATTGTTGTGAAGAGTGCTACTTCTGTTATTGTTACTCCTAACCCTGTAATGTTGCCTTCGGGCCCTAAAACAGTGTCTGTAGAGGTTATTGCCCTTTCTCTAATACTCTTTCGATTCGTAACTTAGAATCGAAAGTGCTTGCTTTAGAGAGCAATAGTGAAGTGGCTAAGTGCAGTGACAGTGCCCCTTGTGTAGTGGAGGGTGCGTCAGATCGGCCTTATTTCGCCTCTAGGCCGGGACCTCTGCTTGACTCCCAGGACCCGGGGAGAGAGCATGTCGAAAGCCGAAGGAGGGTTACAAGGAACCCCCACCGATCTGGCGTGCCTTCGGCAGTTTCTGATGAAAATCCCCAGACTGCCAAAGTGCGTGCACGTGCACGAATCCTGAAGGATTGCTTCTCGTCCTCCGAGGCGTCCTCCCCGCGCAAGGGTTGGAGCTCTCGGAAGGACTCGCGCCTCTAAGAAGCTTTAGAGAAGAGGACGCTTCACGTCCTCTCTCTCGTCAGGAGGGAACGTCAGATCGGCCCCATAACGCCTCTAGGCCTTGACCTCTGTCGGACTCCCAGGACCAGGGAGAGGGCATGTCGAAAGCCGAAGGAGGGTTACGGGGAACCCACATCGATCTGGCGTCCCTTCGGTAGGACCTGTTGACGCTTCCCAGGCTGCGGAAGATCGTGCACGTGCACGAATCTCGAAGGATTGCTTCTCGTCCTCCGAGGCGTCCTCCCCGTACAGGGGTTGGAGCTCAGAAGGACTCAGAAGCTTTATAGAAGTGGATGCTTCACGTCCCCTCTCTCTCGTTATGCGTTTCAGTGAGAAGTAAGAAGGCGAACGTCGCCTGATCACGTGTACGTCTTTCCACCGAGAAATATGAAAAAGAAGGCAGTTTCTTTCGCTTGTTTTGATGCCTGTCAGGAGCAGGATGCTTTTCTGCACGCTTCTTTTGACGCTCGGCTTGAACGGGACGCTCGGATGGACGCCAGGCGCGCGGGGGTGCATGCAATGCGGCCAGTGGACCCGAGCGCGCCAGGAGCCAACGTCCTCGCCAGTGGACGCCGAGCGCGCCAGCGCACGCCAGGTTTGTCTCCTGGCTGAACGTTTCTGTTGAACTCTTCAAGCTCTTGTTTAAGATTTGAGCCTCAAGAATGTGAAGTAAGCAGTGCTTCGGAGGAAGCTTAAAGTGAACAGACAACTTCGTCTTCGAAACCCAGCAAGACCTCGGGTTTCGTGAATTCAAGAGGTCTCTGTCAATATTATATTGCTTTTTGCAAAGTGGATGGAGTTAAGGAAAGCTCAAGGGAAGATCTCGTTTTTGTTTTTCTCTACCGCAGTCAAGACTTTGCGATAAGGCAGTTACGGGTTATGTAAAGGCTCGACGTCCTGCACGTCAGGACTCTCGGCAACGTTCAGTAGGATTCTTGCAAAGGCACTCATCAAAAGGACGCTCTTCAGGAAAGCGCAAGACAGGACTTCCTTTGCCATACTGCCAATAAATTTTAAGCTTTAGCAGGCATTAGTTGTGATACGGGAGAGGAAGCTGGTTGGAGAGTTTCTTCCTCTTCCCAGGATAATTTTGCAAGCTTTTTAGCCCATCTGAAAGGGTTTTTTCAGATGATAGATTTTTGTTAGTTTTCTAGTCGGGACTACGCTGCCGATTGAACATCGCGTTCTACCTGCCGTAAGCCCAGTCTCTTAACAGGATTCTTGCCCCTTCCTCGTTTGAGACGGGAATCGGAAAAATAAAATGCTCAACTTCCTGGATTACGTTTTGTCAATTCAGTGACTTTCCCCCATTGACAAATATACTATCATTTTTGTCAAGTAAGTGGGTAATCCCTCATTGACAAAATATCTCTTTGTCCCGTAAATGGGTTAGTTCTCATTGACAAACATCTCATTAACTTGATATTGCGTAAGCGAATAAGCTCTTATTGACAAGATTCGGAAGAGCTCTCATTCGTCATTCGCAGACTCGTACAAGAAATAGACTTGTAGACTACGTCAATGAACGCTTATGTCCAATACATAAGAAGCTGAGTTGTCTGCTTCGATTCTCTAAGTTTTGTTCATGAAACTTGCCTGTCAGATATGTATGTAGCTGGTAAGTATGAACAAACTTTATTGTAATATAATTTCATATTTTGCCTTGCGTTATTTTACTACTGGTTGGTTCAAGTCATATACGCTTGCTGTAGTTACCTCTTCGGATGGCAACCGAGAGGTCTATTGTCTAGTTATTTTCAAATGACATTTAATCGTTACTCCCTGCAGCCTTCCAGGAGTTTCCGATTTATCTTTTACCGTTGTATGGTAGTGGTATGACGACACAAACGCATCTATATATTTAGCGTTTTCTGTTTCGCTTAAATATACCAGCTTGAGAGTCTCTTTCTGCTTAAAAAATAACGGACCTATTTCTTCGTAGAATAGGGTAGCTGGCAACCCAGGCATAAAGTTAAGAGGCGACGTTCGTAAGCTGCTGCTGTGACTGTCCTCCAGTCCAACCGAGCCAGTACCAGCTCGTGCGCTGTCATGCGCGGTAGGTTACGTCTCTCTCTCCTGCGGGATTGACTGAATAACCGTATCTATGTGCTGGCGGTTACGTCTCTCCTGCGGGATTGACTGACTAACTGTATCTCTGCCCTACAATTACGGACTTTAGCCTAAGATTGAGGGGATTTCTTACATGAATGAATAAACATTGCATTCGTTTTGGCTTACTATGTTCAACAGAGATATCTTTCTCCTTTTGGTGCTCGTTACCGCACGGTATAGGACTACGAGTCTACCACAACATTGCACTATTATATGCTCTCCTGCTTAGGGAATGGATGAGCTTGCTGGGGACCATTTCCTTCCTAAAGAAGTTTGTTTCTCTGAATAGACTGCAATTCTGACCTCTATTTGTTTTTCCTTACGGGAAACTGAAATTTTATTCGAGATCTAGGAATGATTCTGAACATCTCTCAGTGCGTCAAGTATCACCTGAGGTGATAGAAAGAAGGTGCCGGACATCTGGAGAGGGTTTCAGATGTCCTGGATCATAATCTGAGAGAAGTGGAAGCAATTCGGTCGTCCCTCCAGTCCTCGAAACGAGTTTTTGGAACCAGTGGTCCATATCAACTCTGATCTTCCACAGCTCTCTCATATCTTAGGAAGTATCTTCTCTTGGTCCCTGTTCGGGTTTACGAGAAAGAGCCTATTATAACAACAGACGTAAAATGTAACGATCCTCTAGAGGTTCGTTACAGGATTGCAAAAGTCCGTACGAATCGTCTCGATCGACGGCAGCAACTACTGACTTCCGAGTGGATTCTTTCTTTAGAAGTACGTTGAGAGTTGTGGAGACTTTAGGGATGTCCTTTCATTCATCTCTATGCTATGTTGAGGACGAAGAGGCTTCTTCTTCTCTGCTCCCTTATTCTCGGTCCGAGAGCGGTACCATTAAACGCCATCCTATGATATTAAACGGGGATGGATGTTTAGTCTCTTTTCCCCTTTTTCAAACGCTTAGGAATTGTTATAAGATGATTTATGACGTCACAGGGAGCGACAATGACGCTGATCGCCCCATGTTGGCCTTCAAGATCCTAGATTCACAGAGGTCACGTCCTTCCTAGTTCACTTTCCAAGGACCTTTTCCGAGAGAGTCGGTCTACTCTAACACGAAAGGTACCTATAACCTCTCCGCTCTGAGTCTGACCACGTTCAGACTATCGAGATGTTGACAGCATAAGATTACCGTCTTCCCTTTCCGTTTGAGGAATGGGATAAGCTGGCAGTCACAACTATTAAAGAATACGCAAATATGTTGTTGATGGCCTTTGGGCTCAGAGATTTGCTTCTGTCAAACAACAAAGCCCTTCACGATCTTTGATTTCTGTGGAATCTCGAAACTCGCTCACCATCTACTTTTTGTCTCACCTGTTTTCTCGGAGTCAGACACTCGTGCGAGATCAGGCGACATATGGTAGCCCTGAGTTTCTTGTTGACGAAGTCGGTTGCGTTTATACACCCCCGATGATCGTTTTACATGAGACCAGGTTGGACTGTCAGGCATTCGTCCTTCGGGGCTGAATCGCCTTTTTTGCTCCTCGCTCCTTTCTCCTGGCACCAGAAGCTTGAGTCAGGAGTTGCTCAGGAGTTGATTCGCTAACGACGTGGGGTTGCATTGATACACCCCCCAAGGTTTGCTTAGCTTGAATCGCCCAGGCAGTCCAGACACTCATCCTTCAGCGAAGAATAGTGCCTTATGGTCTTCAGGGTACAGCCTTGCTGTCCTTGATTCGTCTGACTGGTCTACTGGTCGGTCTCCTGACTTTAGTACAGACGGACTGACTGTGCATGTCCAGATCGAAGCTTTCTATATGGAACTTAGACGTAGTCTGAAGTTCTTGATGTCAAAGCTTTCGAACCTCTCCTTTTGGTTAACTTATTGCACGTGACCAAAAAGGCCTATTTTCTAACCACTCTAGATACGACAAAGAGAGTTAGTGAGGTTTTAAGCCATCGTCAGAAGTTTTGGCTTTAGGGAACACAATGCGTGTTCGCTAAACCTTCCGTTGTGGCCTAAGAATGGAAACCTGTCAAGTCCTTGGGCCAGGAGCTTGGAATCAAGGGATGGCAAAAGTTATTGGGCAAGAGCCAGAGAGAGTCCTGTGCCCTGTCAGGTCTCAAGTTTTAGCTACATAAAACTAAAGAAGTCGAAGTCCTTCGGACAATCTGCAGTGTTCCGAAAAAGACCAGACTTGCCCATATCAAAGAACACCCTGGCTTTAGTGTTGAGGAGTTCTTTCAAAAAGGCTCCTTCATTGTGTTTGCACAAAGATTTGATATCTTTTGATCTGAATGCTCACGAGGTGAGGGCGCGGCCTCGGAAGCATTTCAACAGAGCATGGCACTCAGTAACATACTGAGTACCACGTTTTAGCGAAGCAACTCTGTGTTCGCTTCACACTTCCTGTGGGATGTGAAGACGGTATATGAGATCTACTGCTCGCTAGGGCCATACGTGTCTGCAGACACAATCTTGGGGGCAAGAAGTACCACTCATCCTATCCTGTAGAAAATGGTTAGGAAGAGCTCTTAATTTAGTTATTGAGTCGCCGCCAATGGCGACTTCTTAACTCTTAAGCCTTAGTTAAAACACCTTAACTTTGGCTAGGTTGGTCAGGTGGTGATATTATATATATATATATATTTATTTTACTTCTTAGCCCTCATGGTATGGTCAATATGGTCTAGTCACATTGTGGTCACGCCCTCGTTGACAGATCATCTGGAGTGCACCAGCTTTATAGGTCTCTACCTCGCTGGCAACTCTAGTAAAGCAGAAGCAGACTTGGGTGACAGTAATCACGAAGTCAGCTATGCTAACAGGTGGAACCAAGATGTAAATCATCTGCATGCATTTGTTTCCCAAAATCCTTCTATTCTGTCCCTTCCCACCTCCAACGGTAGGATTCAGCTATATATATATCTGACAGGTAAGTTTCATGAACAAAATGATATTGTTATGATACAATAAAGTTTGTTCATACTTACCTGGCAGATATATCTATAGCTGTATTTTCTGAAGTCCGACAGAATTTAAAAAACTTCCGACACACGCAGTGGTCGGCCAGGTGGTTAGTACCCATTCCCGCCGCTGGGAGGCGGGTATCAGGAACCATTCCCATTTTCTATTCATAATTTTTATTTCCACTGTCCCCTGAGGGGAGGTGGGTGGGTACTTGATTATATATATCTGCCAGGTAAGTATGAACAAACTTTATTGTATCATAACAATATCATGTTCATATCCTATATAAATTCAAATTACTTTTTAAAATTTGGTATTTTCCATTTGTATTTAGAACTGTGATATCTGATCAACTGGGAGAAATCAGACTTGGATTGGGCACAAGGACCTCCTACAGCTTTGTTGAAGAAACTGGTACCTGACAACAAATTCAGGCTCCATTTTCTCAAGTTAATCAGTCCTTGAACTGAGCAAGTTTTTCCCATATGAAATAATGATAATTGGATTAACCCATTCCAGACTTCCAAAAATGCAATAAACAGAAGTATTATAACTGAAATTTAACATCCGAGCATGCAGAATTTATGAGAGATAATCAAATAAGATAAAATAAATGCAGATTTGTTCTCACTTTACCTGCAAATTGGTGAGTTGATAGCATATACTGTACAGTCAGTGCCAAAGAAGATGAAGAGGAGGAAATAAAATATTGTTTGTAAGGGGAGTCCCCTTCTATAACAATAGCAGTTTACAGTATCTTTGTGGTTGTTTCTCTTTTTTCTTCTCTTTCTACTGCTTTCATCTTGAGTCTTTATGTCACTAAAAGACCAGTCCAGAAAAATGTTCCTTAAGTGAGGCATAGCATTGTCATTCAGCAGGTATATGACATGGTTTGCAGCAACTTTATCAGTGCAATATTTTTCAAGAAGACTGCATTTACTCCCATTTCTCACACATATCATGTATTAATGAACTAGGAAGACATCTATTGTTTTTCTATCTACCTTTGTCTCTGGTTTCCTGTCATCTCTAACCTTACCCCATGATGACTTATTTGCTCTAAAATCACCAAAAATAATGCAAATACTGGGCAGTTTATTTTAGTTGTGCAGTGAATAGCTATGTGAAATTGAGCACTTCCTCTTTTTTCCGGCTGGGAACCACACACCTGGTGCACCTAATCCCATATGATTAGCCAATCATGTCTGTAGGTCCTTAAACTGAGCAAAAGTAGATTTTTCATTAGACAAAGCATCCTTTAATTGAATTGTCCTTTAATCAAGACAGCTGTTAACTGAGATATAACTGTAACTAGTAAGTCATCCAGTCCCAACAGAAAGTGTAAGAAGATATCTCCTAGGACAGCAAGATGCCCAGAACCAGAGATTTACGAGCTCACTTGTTGAATTTCAAGTGGCAGAAACTGCTCAAGTTAGGAAAGAATTTATCAATGAAATACTGTACCAGTATATGAACGACATTCCGGGCAGGGATTCGTTATGGCACAAACATGAGCACGACACCTACTGCATGTGGAGTGTGGGTCTGTAGCTGAAGAAGCCAGGAAACGAGAACACTGGAAACCATGAGTTCGCGCGCACATACATTGGCAAGGCCGAGATGAAGCAGAGGAAGCCATATTAACACAAGCGCACACACACAGACAATCAAAATAATGAAAACAGGCAAAAACCAGGTATAAGGCTGAAAGAAGAAGACCAAACGCGATAGGGTGGGTGCGGGGTCTTTGACCAGTTTTCACCTGATATACGCATGCATTAACAGAACTCACAGATTCCTTGCTTTTTCATCTCCAATTATTTGACGCTAGGCACTAGAAAATTATCCTATTGTTAAGACCTCAGGTTTGTAGCTATGAAAAATACAAATTGTCTTAGAAAATTTGTCATTTTTTAGCCCAGAAGTTGTGAAGTTGTCAGTCAACATGTGACAGGCAGGACATTTGATCACATCAGAAACCAAAACCCCATCTGCATATTATAAAGATCAGGGGGACACAAATTCAGATAGCCTGTGACCTGTTGGTAAAGGTCCTCACTTTGGCATCATATTTTAGGCAGACTTTTAAGGTTATAAGCTCTGTCTCGCATATTGTTCAAGTTATCATCTTCTGTGTAATATACATTTGTATGATTACCTTGTAACATGCATTTCCTCTCTACATCAGTTCCATGCAGATCTGTAGTGAAAGAAAGACATTCCCAAGATAATATATCTACAGACCTCTTATATTACGATATTACAACAGGATTCTTCCTGTAGATGCAGCTCCCTGGTCCGGTCTAGTGGACTGTGTAAGGTTCTATTTTCTATTCATCTTAAAATCAAGCATGCTGATCTTTCATTTATCAGTTACAGTCTAGGGCTCTGACAGTTCAGTTACTTCCTGCCTGGATGATATTGACTGTAATTAATGGGTTTGTTGTGAAACATGCAAATTTTTGAAAATTACTATTCTATACAAAGGCATTATAGTAGTAACACTTATTATGTGCACTAGTAGGTCCTGATGGGTTTGGATAAAATTTGGTAAATATGCTGAGCATGTGGCAGGCTACCACAAAATTTTAGCCCAGTAAAATAACAGGAATAAGAATATATTCAAAATACCAAATATTTCACTTAAGACTGTCATGATAGGTTAGCTAATCCCAAATGCATATTTATGATTAAGCAACTGTATCACATGGAAGAAATCTATATATCTATATATTTATCCATCAGTATGTAGGTATTTTATGAAATGAATGCTGTCCACATGTAATAAAGTCAAAATTACAGGTACTAGACTAACTACAAAATGATATTCAGCTGTAGAGAAGAGTACGCTAGTGTTCTGCTAGACTGGCCTGTAGTGTTCTTACATTTTGTAAGAAATCAGTTTTCTAGGATTAGCAATTGATCCCGTGACTGAAATTTTGTCCCCGAATTCATCATACTAATTTATATATATAATTTTCATTAGGGTGCTGAATAATCCTGATGGGTTCCAGCGCTTGATCGACAAGACCTAAATTTCATAATCAATCAATCAATCAATCAATCAGTCTAATGTACAATAATAACAATGACGTAAGCTGCTGTCAAACTTATTTCACACTAACTGCAGCACTAAGTCTCAAACTTATTTCACACTAACTGCAGCACTAAGTCTCAGGTTCATCTGCATTAATGTGGGATGATGATCACTCTTAAATAAATTTAAAGTTATTCATACATGTCTTATAAGGTGGAGGACCATTTTTCTGCTTGGCAAGTGGTGGTACCATTAGCATACAAGAAGACGCAACATGTAAGCAACAGATTGGATCACATTAAAGTTCAGATGCTATTCTTCACAAATAACTGAAACCATGGGGCTGAGAGCTATGGAGCATGCAGATTTCCATCCATCCCCACAAGTCACATCATTATTATCCATTATTATCACGCTAATCAGCACAACATTGTCATTGAGTCATTCATACTTAAAATACTGAGTAAGTTTTCCAATCAGAGTAATGTTATCATAACAGTATTTTCTCTTTGTCCCAGTGTTTTTGATCTTTGCTCCACACATCCATCCATATGATGTGCAGTTTTGATTGTACTTATGCACCAGTAGCCGTAGCCACACTTGTCCAGTAGTGCTGTATGTGCTTGTCTGCCACAAGTAGCTCTTCATTGGAGGATTTTTTATTTCATGGCAAATGATATGGACTCTATAAGTAATGTGTTTGCATGAAATTTTTTTTTTTCAAATTACATGTTTAACTGAAAGCAGAAAAAGTTTCATGGAAACATTAAGAGAATTAATACATGTACTGTACTGTAGAAACTATTTTTAAGGATTTTTTTTTCTTTTTTTATTGGGAATAAAAATGTTATAATGTTAACTAATCCTCTTGAATATTTTATTAAATGTCAGGATGAAGTCTGTCGCACAGAAGCAAAACGCCTGGCTGGTAACTACCCAGCAATATCTCTTGAGTGTGATGTGGTTCTTGCAGCTCTACTAGGTCGAGAAGGAAAGACTTCTGAAGCTCAGGAATTACTGCAAAAGGCTGCTAAGTCTCACCCTATTGAAGAAATTACTATATCCCTTATGGCTACTCAGATTCTTTTGAATCAGGTATGCATTGTTTTTTCTGTGGTGAATTTAACTGTAAATGCTGTAGTATAGATTATTGTTTTTAAAGATCTGTGGTTATGATATTTACAAGAGCTATATGATTTAATAATATTAATGCAAAAATAACCAGAAAAGGGTGTTATTACATGTTATGTATGCATAACCTATTTTATCTGCAAACAGCAGTGCTGTATAATACTTGCAGTGAATATTTGGCAACTTTATTTTGACACTAAAAAAAAATAATGGAATAAGTATATGTATGATTTAAAAAAATATTGGAACAAGCATAAATGTATAGTTTGAAATTCTTAGGAAGAAAAACTGTATGTTGTTGTTTGTCACATAAGGCATATCCATCTAGATTATGACCTCTAAATGGGTGGAAGAAGGATGCTGTGTTTGTATCAAACTCACCTAGGATTATTATTGTCTTAAATTCAGCCCAGAAGTATGAATTCCTTTAATTCTATGCGAATCTGTCTCATACTTTTGGGACCCTGATTGCAAGTAGGTACTTGGACTTCACAAGAAAACCAAGTTATGGATGTGGAGTATATTCTCATCTACCTGACCAAAGACTAAAAAAAAACCTTATCATGCCATCCATAATGTAAGAATCTAGTCAGCCACTGGAGCCTTTCAGCCATCTGTTGAAAGTGAATGGATGCCGGTAAGATTTGTCCAGGGCTTCACTTTGCAGACAATCTTAATTTGTAGTTGGATGAAGTTCTGAAGGCTTCCCAGCTCATTACAAATGGTCTTGAAATAAGGAGGGATTCTTAATTTGCACGTAATCGTCTTCGATAAAGAAAGATAAGTTTGTAAGTGTAACAAGCAATGTACAGTACCCTTTAAGTGTTTTCAACGTCTCAGTGGCAATTATTAGAGATCAGGGCCGGTATTTATCATAGCTCCTATGACATCTCATAAATATTCTCTCTTAAGTCACTCAATCACTCATAGTTAAGAGGAACTTCTAAGAGTGTTTTATCAACGCTCTGAGAAAATCTCTCAGCTATGAAAAACGGAATGTTTAGGAGAAACTTTTAAGCGAAGATCTCTCTAACAATAGCGGAAAATATAGTGTGCTACGATCCATGAATATACGATTTTCGCCATTATTTTAATAAAAAAAAGTATTTTAAAAATTCAATATATTCATTAATTATGGTATTAACCTTGTGATCTGTATATTATTGTTGAATTCAAAAGTAGAGATAGATAGATAGAAGATAAGAGATAGAATAGTATAGATATAGATAGATAGATAAGGAGAGATCGATAGAGATAGATAGAGATAGATAATAGAGATAGAGATAGAAGATATATAGATTAAGATAAGAGATAGAGATATTATAGAGATAGAGATAGATATAGGGAGATAGATAGATAGATTAGATATAGAGTAGATAGATAGATAGATAGATAGAGAGAGATCTAGAAGATAGATAGATATCAAGATAGAGATGATGGAGAGAGAGAGAGAGTAGATAGAGAGAGTATTGAAATATATCGAGAAGATAGAGAGAGCTAGATAGAGAAGATAGAGAGAGATAGATAGAAATAGATAGATAGATAGATAGGGATAGATAGAGATAGATAGATAGAGATAGATAGATAGAGATAGATATAGATATATAGATAGATAGAGATAGATAGAAATAGAGATAGATAGATATATATATATATATATATATATATATATATATATATATATATATATATATATATATATATATATATATATATATATACACACGCACACACACACACAAATAAATGAGACATGAAAGAGGTGAAGCACTAGTACTATAGGCCTAGTGCTCCTCTCTCGCTACTAACCAAAAAAAGCCCTAAGGATTTTCATTTTCATTCCATTCTTGACCCTTCGTGTCTAATCCTGTGCCAATATATGTGATCAAATTAATCAATCCATTAATTTTGAGAGAGAGAGAGAGACTGATATGTTAGAAACCGCAGAAAACCTCTCTGTGCGGTTGGCAATCGCCTCTCTGATCAAGTCAGTCACATACATGAGGCCACTTTGATCAACTCTATATCTTTTTTTAAACTCACTGATCGTCAATTACAACACGAACTATATCCAGTGATTGGACGAAAAATTCCTTCCCCGGGCGGCGAACGCGGTGTTCTTGTTCGTCTGCCATGTTTACAGTCTGTGACTACCGCTATGAGAAACTCCTAAGTACTTAGGAGACCCCTCCACCACTCTTAAATCTCGGCCTGAGATATAAGTACTCATAGCGCGTAAGAGGCTTCGTAAATTTCTCTTAAGAATTTTCATAACTTTAAGAGTGTTTTAATGATTTAAGAGTACTCTTAAGGATTTGCGAGCTTTGATAAATATGGGCCCAGGTATTGTAAATTTCTGAACATGGGAAAGAGAAATATGACAAATGTGTAATACACTTTTCCTTATTAAACATGCTTTGGTATACAAAGATGCTGTTTCTGTACATATTGATACTGCAAATCTGATTCCGTTGTTGCATTTGTAGCTGTTATCTCAGGCATTTACTACAGTGACTTCTTAATGCAACTTATCAGTTTTTACTGCAGTTTTTTTTTTTTTTTTTTTTTTTTTTTTTTTTTTTTTTTTTTTTTTTTTTGCAATTACCCTGTAATGTCAAAATCTTGAGTTACAAATGCATGATTGCAGATTAGCCTTTGTATTAGGTACTGTCTTTTCAACAGTACCATAGTCTTCATTTCCAAATTAATATATGCTTTAAAAAGCCTTTGTCTTGTGTGTGGTTTTTATTATTTATAGTATTATGAACAGACTACTTGAAATTCATTGAAATAAAAGTGAAGCTTAACACAGAGAAACACACATGCACAAGAAATTGAATGCTAGGCTAATGTTGATGTTTCTTGTTATATTAATTACTGTGTAACATAAGAAGTTTGGTTCATTATGGTTATAAAGTTGTGATACCTACAAAATGTTTTTACAAAGAGCTGTAAAATTTTTAAAAATATCACGATTGATTATTGATAAAAAAAAAAAAAACTTGAATAACCAAGGTAAAAAATGAAATCTTGTGAACTTGAGGGCCAACTGTACAGCCATCAACCCATCAATTAATCAAACAATGTCTTGTTATATAGTAGAATTAAGCCTTGCTGACCTATAACAGAAAATGTCTGTACACCGCAAAAGGTGATGTAGGAGCTTGATGTGGACCTGAGAATTCAGTTGGCTCATTTACAAAGCTAATCCTGAACTGATCTTCATCTGGGACATTTGAAGGCCACAAGGTTTGGCTGTATAAAAGTTATAGGCTGTGTATGAAAAAATTAATTTTGATTTATGGAAATTTTAAATGTTTTCCCTAAATAGTTGTAATTAGCAGTGCCTCTCAATGAATCATCAAAGTTGTCTTTACTGCAGAAGTTATGCACAGGTCTTTTTCCTTAAAATATTTCATTTGTACAAAATTATAAGAGATATCTTGTGTAATAAACAAGGTGTGACATAAGAATATAGTATTTTTTATGTTTTTAAATTACAGGGTGACAAAAGTGGAGCTTGTTCAATGTTAATGAACCTTGAAGAGATTAATCGATATAGGCAAGGTATTGTGTCTGCTTTGGTTGCCCTTTACCTGGCGTCAGGGGACCGTGAAAAGGCAGCAAACATTCTGCGTCAGGCAGTTGAATGGCATAAAAAGAATAAAGTAAGTCTTATTCTGTAATTTCATTAGAATGATGCTTAAACAAAGGCTTAGGGCCACTTACATTCATGTCATATTGGTAAGTGTCTTGCATAATAATGAAACTAAGTATTAATTGTTGATGCGAGGGTTTTGTAAGGTTTCATTACGAGAAAGAGAAAATTCTAAATATATACTGAAAAATCTTTGGAATTAATTGATTTGGTTTAGGCTTTGTGCCCTACAAGTCATATTTTTCTATCTTTTGATGCTGCCTGTTACTGCCAGTATCTTGAGAACTTTTTAGATTGTACCAAGACTAAGTGAAAATTTAGTTTTACTTGTTCTGAATTGTAAATTTTGCGCTTTGCACTACTTTTTAGAACGTATCAAACCGAAGTGAAAGTTTTTTTTTACTTGTTCTAAATTTAAATTTTTGCACTTTGCAGTAGTTCTGATGTATTGATGACTTGTGTAATATATGTTAAGAGTATTTCATAATTCTGCAGAATTTACTATTATAGGAAAGATGTAGAGTATTGCCACCTTTTGCAGACATCTTCAGTTCAGTTAGCAGAGTTATGGCGCCATGCAGCTGATTTCCACTTACGAGGAGGTGATGCCCCAACAGCAGCTGCATCGCTGTTGGAATTAAGAAAAATCAACCCAAAAGATGTTAATACTCTTGCTCAGTTAATCACTGCTTATGCTCAGGTAGAATGGAATTTTAATTTTTTCCCATTTTCAAAACTTGTCTAATACTAATTTATATATTTCATTTTCATTAGGGTGCTGAATAAGCCTGATGGATTCTGGCGCTTGGTCTTCAAGACCTAAATTTCATAATCAATCAATCAATCAGTCTAATACTGGATGAATTTTTGTCATTTTATTACATTAATTTATTTGACAGATTCTTTTTCTTTTCCTCCTACTCTATGTCATTTCTCCCCATATGTAGATACTACATGAAACTGTTCTGAAATTCAGATTTAAATTTCAAATTTACTTACTTTATACATAGAATGGTTTATGTTTTGTATACAGTAGCAGACTGTTAAACAAAATTATTATTAGTCTATAGCTACTGTAAATTATGGAGTAGAAAAAAGATGACTCCTATTTTGATGTGTATTTTTTAGCTAAGTCCAGTATTCTTATTGAAATTATTATACATAAGGGAGCCAGGCTGGTAAAACAGCATTTATTCTTGTTTTAATCATTCTTGTATAATATTTATATGGTAAAATAATTTTTTCCTATAATATGTAATTGTTACAGTATGATGTCACTGCTGCTCAGTCATTATCCCGTGAATTGCCTCCTGTCAATAGTATTGCACCTGACCTAGATGTGGAAGCACTAGAAGCCTCTCTTGGTCAGCGCTACTTCAAGAAATTACATCAGGGACGTGGAGAAGCTTCGCCTTCTTCTCCTGCATCTCCAAAGAGTGTTATGTAAGTAAATGAGAAATGTTTGTTGTACGTATTTGGTACTTGTTGTTGTAAGCATTTTTATAACTTGATGAAGTGGCACAGTACTTGATGTAGTTCGTGATAAATGTTTCTTAAGGCCTGCATTCTATTAGGCAGAGTGTTTTCTCTTGTAATTTAAGTTGGATAAATTGCACTGTTTTAGAAAATGAATTGAATTACTCTCTGCTTTGTTGGTAGGGTCTTGAGACCTGATATAGGGATATGTGAAAGTCATCCTCATAATTCATTATGTATTCATATAAATTGCAAACTTTGTAAATATAAATAGTATATATGCCTAAATACATACCGTAATTAAACCAAGCAAATTAGATGTTACAAAGTTTTTAAAATGGATAAAACAGTAGCTAGATGATATGCAAAACCTTTGCCACCAGTTGAAGTCCTGTCACCTCTCAAATACTTTAGTTCTTTAACTTTCATTATGGGGAACTTGTGTATCAGCTGAATTTATACCCACCTTTGATAAAATAATTTTCTGGTTTAAATTCATTTACAGTATGCTTATTTCAATATTGTTTAACAGAGCGCAATATTTACAGTATGAATATTGAATGATATGTAATATTTTAATATTCATTCACCCAATCTAAATATTGTCTGTTTGTTATTTATTTATTTATTTATTTGTTTGTTTGTTTGTTTGTTTTTTTTTTTTTGCAAATTTTATAAAGGAACTTCAGTTTTTTGTGTGGTTGATACTCTTGGGAATTTTAATGATACGTACTTTAAAGTCAGAATTACATTTATTGATGTATGCAAATTGTAATTAATTAGAAATACCCTGTGATAAAAACTATGAAGATAAACTTGCATTTAACTCTTCTTGTTTATATAGGACTCCTGCTGATGCCAAGAAAACAAAGAGTAAGAAGAAGAAGAGAAAGCCAAGACTCCCTAAGGATTATAATCCTAATATAACACCTGATCCTGAGCGCTGGCTGCCTAAGTGGCAGCGGAAAGGTTACCGCAAAAAGAAGGACCGTCGTATCAAGGAAGTCATGAAGGGCACACAGGGGGTCTCAAGTGAAGCTGCAGATAAGTTGTAAGTGACTCGCCTCTATAAGCCTGATTTGCTGTCATTGATTTTCACCCCGACTTCTCCATGCCCCTCTTCAGTTTTTGAAGGACCTCTTAGACCTCTTTCTCTATTTTTGTATTTAACATTAAGTCATCTGCATTCTTTTGTAGCTTCCTTCACAGTATTGGTATGGTTGAGAATACTTTGCTTATCCTTGATGAGTGGCAACATTAATCTCAAATTCTTCCGTAATTCTTGCCATTGTCTTCAGTCATGTTTTTGTGTTTTATGCTAACATGAAATTCATTCTAGCCCTTTCTGCTTTCATAGTGCTTATCTAGTTCCATTTTTTGGTGAAATTGTCAAGTGCCGTTTCTAGACTCTCAGATATATGATATAATGTCTTTTTTTTTTTTCTTCATGGTACTCTTCTTTGAGCAGTTTTATTTACAAGACTACCACTGATGATAGTCTCTATGACATTGAGCCAATCTGGCTATTGCCAGTTTTAAATTTTTTTTCTAACTGTCCCCCATCACTTTCTCCAGTACCGCCACTTTGCTACCTGCCTATCATTCTGGTAGCCCGAGTTCGCCCCCAGCTGCTGCCAATGTGGAAAAAACATTTATTTCTGGTGATTTGAAATTCGTTTCTATGACATCGAGCCAATCTGGCCATTGCCAGTTAATAATGTTTTTTGCTAACTTCTCCCCCCCCCCCATCACTTTCTCCAATACTTTCATATGTTGCTTAGTTTCTCATTGGACGAGTGGGTTATGTACTTGCCTATCATTCTGGTAGCCTGAGTTTGCTTCCAGCTACCACCAGTGTGGAAACAGAGAAATTGATTTCTGGTGATTATAAATTAATTTCTTGATATAATGTAGCTTGGATCCCACAATAAGCTGTAGGTCCCGTTGCTAAGTAACTGATAAGTTCCTAGCCATGTAAATAATAATCTAATCCTTCGGGCCAGCCCTAGGAGCTGTTAATCAGCTCAGTGGTCTGGTCAAACTAAGCTATACTTAACCTTATCACATGCTGCTTAAGCAATTTTAGACCTGTTTACTTCTTGCACTGTAGTGCCACTCATTATCCTGTAAAATAAAGTTTTCATACTTTTTTCTAAAATCTTCTTGTCTCATTTCTTCCTTTGCTATGATTTGGCTCATTGTGGTCCTTTCTCTCTCTCTCTCTCTCTCTCTCTCTCTCTCTCTCTCTCTCTCTCTCTCTCTCTCTCTCTCTCTCTCTCTCTCTCTTGCTGCTGCTGTTATCCATTCTTCAGTGTTTTTATTAATTCTCATGGAACTCATGTTATAACAATATAACTTCAATTAGTTTTCTTGTGTTAAAACAGTATTATTTACTGTATACTTACACAGTGCTTTTTTACATTTTTCATTGTGAATATAAGGGAATTGTATATAGTGTTCCCCCTGTATTCCGGGGGATGTGTAGCAGATCCCCGCAAATAGCTAGAATCTGTGAATGTTTGAAAACACTGTAAAAAGGCTTCAAACTTTTGTTAGTTAAAGCTCAAGAAAACCCACTAAAAAGGTTTTATACCTGTTTTTTTTTAATAGATTTGTCACAAAAAGTACATTTTATGATGAAATTGATTAAAAAAAAAACAGAATGAGTGGATATCTCTCATAGAAAGTTACCATGAGTAAGCAAATTTTCCGCGGATAATGGGTGTAATGTTCCAGAGAGAAATGCGCAAATACAGTAGTACACAAATCTGGAATGCGCAAATATGTACAGGGGTTTGCTGTAATACTTATAAAAATCACCTGTCTTCTTTTCAGTAGATTCAACTGCTCATTTCTAAAAATTATCATAGCAATTTAAACTTTTGGAAAAAAATGTCAAAAATTTTGTAAATATGTACTGTACAGAATATTACAAAAAGTCATTGGAAATATGAATTTTTGTACATGAACTTTCCTGCCAGATATATACTTAGCTTACGTCCTCTGGAACTTCACGTACAGAATTCAAAACCTCGCGGCAAATGCGACAGGTAGGTCAGGTGATCTACCCCACCCGCCGCTGGTGGCAGGTGTCTGCCCAACAATCCCCCTTTCCAGTCATAATTTTTCTGTCGCCGGTGTTGACTACATCTGTTGTTGATACCTCTCGATTGAATTATTACTCGTTTCGCCCTGGATTGTTTCAACGGACTTTTGGTGAAGTACCTGCTCCTTGGCTTGGCATTTGCGATTTTGTGGACCGGTTTTGGATTATTCTTTTGATTATTCTTGGAATTTCATTATGTCTGATTTGGAAATTAAGAAATCAACTATGTTCAGAGTTTGTTCTGTTACCGATTGTAAGGTGAGGCTACCGAAAGCTGCGGTAGACCCTCACACAGTATGCATGAGGTGTGGGGAATGACTGCTCATTTATTAACCCTTGTAATGAATGTGGTAATTTGAATGAAGAAGAATGGAAGGCGCTTTCTTCTTATGTAAGAAAGCTTGAGAAGGACAAGGTTAGGAAAGCTTCATCTAGGAGTTCTAGTAGGTCTCGCGCTAGCGAGTTTGAAGTTGATAACCCTGTTGTAGACGTAGCGCCTTTACCAGTTTCAGCCCCTGCTTCCTGCACCGAACCCGAAGATGCGCCTTCGGAGGTGGACACTATGAGAGCCACTATTCGCAGCATGGAGCTGAAAATTAAAGTGCTAGAAGGTAAGAGTGATAGCAATTTGTGCAGTGATCCCAGTGCAGTGGAGGGTGCGTCTGATCGGCTCCCTAATGCTTCTAGGCCTAGACCTCTTCCAGACTCCCAGACCCAGTGGAGGAGGAAAGTCGAAAGCCGCAGGAAGGTTAGGGAGAACCCCCAACCGGTCAGGCGTCCCTCGGTAGCGCCTGATGTTCGATCCCAGGCTACCTTGGATCGCGCCAAGAGAGAAGTCTTACGGCAATGCTTCTCGTCTTCGCCTTCTCCTTCGCCCCAAACGTGGTTGGAGCTCCTCGGAAGCTTCTCGGCCGTCGAAGAGAGCCTGGCAGGCTTCTTCCGCGCTCCCCTCCAGCCCTGAAGTTTTTTCGGAAAATCCTGGATTGGATGTCAAGAAACCGAGGATTTCTTTGGAGTTTCGCTCTCCTAGTAAGGATCAGAGCTGCGTCTCCCGTGAAGGACTTTGTTAAGTCTCCTACACGTGTGTTGGCTAGTCTGCAGGCGCAGATTACGGCTTTCTGGCTGACTCCTTGATTGTGAATGCTGGTCGTAGGAAGGACGTCTCGCTCCCGGTAAAGAAGTCCAGGCGCTCTTCTCCAGGCTTACGCTATTCGTCAGTAACTAACTGCCTCTCTCCAGGAGTGGATCGTAGTACGAGGCGCTCTCCTGCGGACATCGTTTCTCCGTCGGACAAGGGGCATGCTTCCCGTAGACGAGCCTCTCCTGACAGGCGCTCGTCTCGAGACAGGATCTCTACCCGGCTGGCAGACGCCAGGAGCCTGGTAGGCGTTTTTCTCATGGTAGCCGCTCTCCTTCAGGCTTTCGCTCTCCTGTGACCAGACGCCCTTCGGTAGACAGGCGCTCGTTCTCCTGTCAGCCGCCCTTCGCTTAGCAGGCAACCAAGAGCCTGGTAGGCGCTCTTCTCCTTCAAGGCGCTCTCTCCCGATTTTCGCTCTCCTCGAGTTAGGCGCCGGGAATCTGTCAGACGCTTCTCGCCTGATAGGCGCTCGTCGCCAGAGATTCGCTCTCCTCGCAGCAGGCGCCAAGAGCCTGATAATCGCTTTCCGCATGACAGGCGCTCTTCGCCAGGCAGCCGCTCTCCTTTAGACAGGCGCCAGGAGCCTGATAGACGCTTTTCGCCTAATAGGCGCTCTTCGCCATAATAGGCGCTCTTCGCCTAATAGGCGCTCTTCGCCTGATAGGCGCTCTTCGCCAGATTTTCGCCCTGCGTTCGTTAGGCGCCAAGAGCCTAGAATGCGCCCTCATCCTGACAAGAAGGAGTTTTCAGGCAGAAGCTCAACGGAAGTTATAACTTCCCCGGTTAGATGTCAGAGTTCTTCCAGACATTCTTCCAAGGATGGACTCTCGGCTGAGGACAAGACAGCCTTTCATCGTAAGGATCGTGAAGGATCTTCGGCGGAAGAAGAACAGGATCCCTCAGAAGAAGAATTCCTAAGGATTCCTCCGTTTCTTCATACAAGCGGTTGACGGACCTGTTGCTTCAGGAATTTGGAGACGCCCTTTCTCCTGTCGCCCCGCCCTCGCCTCTTTCGTTATTTTCGACTTCGAAAACTTCGAAGGTTTCATCCTGTGTCAGGATGAAGCCTGCAATCTCCATGAAGAAGGCGCTTAGAGGTTTTGGTGAGTGGCTTCTTACGAAGGAAGAGAAAGGGAAGACGTGTTTTCTCTTTCCCTCCTTCTAAGCTTACTGGGAAAACTAGGATTCTGGTATGAATCGGGAGAACCCTTGGGCCTCGTTCTTCCATCCTCGGCAGACTCGGACTTCTCTTCACTGGTGATTCCTCTTGACCTCTGCCCTCATGTCTGCTAAGACGACATGGGGATGAATGAGCTTGACCACCTGTTGAAGGGAATGTTCCGAGTCCTGGAGGTGTTTAACTTCCTAGACTGGTCTTTGGGCGTTTGGCAAGAAGACGCAGACCCCGGATTCCATTTCTCCTGAGGATCTTATCAGTGTTCTCACGTGTATGGACAAGGCAGTGAGGGATGGATCGAGTGAAATAGCTTCACTTTTCGGAGCGGGAGTGATCAAGAAGAGATCTGTGTACTGTTCGTTCCTGACGAAATCAGTATCGCATGCTCAGAGAGCCTCTCTCCTGTATCCCCTCAGCTCTCTCCTCAACTATTCCCTAAGAAGATCGTTCAGGATGTTTCTTGTGCCCTTTCAGCTAAGGCTACACAGGACATGCTAGCCCAGTCTACCAGGAAGCCTCACTCTTCTTTCCAAGCTAAAACCAAGAGAGAGACTCCAGTTAGGCAGGAGCCTTTCGAGGAGTCCCTCCTGCCAGAGCTTCTTCCTCTAGAGGATCTAGACCCACTAAACGAGGGAAGACCTTCTCTAGATCCATCAGAGGGAAGAAGTAGGATTCAAGTCCTCCAGACATCAGTGGGTGCCAGACTTCTGAAGTTTGCCGACGTCTGGGCCCAGAAAGGGCGGACAACTGGTCACTCTCGATTGTCCGCAAAGGCTACCTCATTCCCTTCTTATCAAGACCTCCGTTGACGACGACTCCGAGGGAGTTGGTAGCCAAGTACAAGGACCCCATCATGAATCAAGCCCTCTCTCTAGCAGTAGATCTTATGCTGGAGAAGGAGGCGATAGAACTAGTGAAAGATCCTCATTCTGCGGGTTTTTACAACAGACTGTTCCTAGTTCCCAAGAGCTCAGGAGGATGGAGACCGGTTCTGGATGTAAGCGCCCTGAATGTCTTCGTAGAAAAAAGGAAGTTCGCCATGGAGACAACTTCTTCAGTGTTGGCGGCTCTTCGTCCAGGGGACTGGATGGTGTACCTAGATCTTCAGGACGCTTACTTCCATGTGCCTATCCATCCTTCTTCACGGAAGTTTCTAAGATTCATGATGGGAGGGAAGATCTTCCAATTCAGGGCCTTGTGCTTCGGCCTTTCGACAGCCCTCAAGTTTTCACGGGTTTAATGAAGAATGTAGCGCAGTGGCTACATTTGGAGGAGTGAGGCTGTCTCTCTATCTAGACGATTGTGATCAGAGCAAGCTCACAAGAAAGATGTCTGGAGGACCTACAAAAGACACTGACTTTAGCAAGTTCGTTGGGGCTTCTGGTGAACTTCCAGAAGTCACAATTAATCCCCCCCCCCCCCCCCCCAGGTGTGTCAAGAGCTGATATATATGGGGGAGGGATTCGGATGGTTTCTCCGGATTTTCGGGCATATCCGTCACCAGAGAGGATTGCTCGTTGCCAAGAGAAACTAACGACCTTCCTGAGAAAGATGCATGCACAGCGAGGGAGTGGATGAGTCTGTTGGGGACACTTCCTCGCTGGAGCAATTCGTTTCTCTAGGAAGGTTGCATCTCAGACCTCTCCAATTCTTCCTTTACCGGAACTGGAGGTGTCTCTCTCTAGACCTGGAATTCTCCTTCAGGATATCAAAAGGAATCAAGAAGGACCTTCTGTGGTGGACAGATCCTCTCCGATTTGCAGAAGGTCTGTCTCTGTACATGCCAAACCCGAACCAAGTATTGTTTTCCGACGCGTCGGAGACGGGTTGGGGTGCGACCCTAGGGTCAAGAGAAGTGTCAGGCACCTGGGAGGGGGAACAGGTGTCCTGGCACATCAACAACAAAGAGTTGATGGCAGTGTGGTTGGCGTTAAAAGCCTTCGAGCCCCACGTCCGAAATGCTATAGTTCAGGTCAACTCGGACAACACCACAGCCTTGCTTACATAAGAAAGCAGGGGGGGACACACTCTTTCTCCCTGTACGAAACAGCGAAGGACTTGCTGTTGTGGTCTCAGGCAAGGAAGATTGTTCTCCTCACCAGTTCGTACAGGGAGAAAGGAATGTCAGAGCCGATCTCCTGAGCAGGAGGAATCAAGTGCTCCCTCTGGAGTGGACTCTGCACTCAGAAGTTTGCCAGGACCTGTGGAGGTTATGGGGCAGACCTCATATCGACCTTTTTGCGACAGCAAAGAACAAGAGAATAGACCTCTACTGCTCCCCGATCTCGGACCCAGGAGCAGTGTCAGTCGATCTTTCCTCCTAGACTGGCGAGGTCTGGACGTCTATGCTTTTCCTCCATTCAAGATTCTGAGTCAAACACTCAGAAAGTTTGCGGCCTCGGAAGCGACAAGGATGACGCTGGTAGCTCCATTCTGGCCGGCCCAAGATTGGTTCACAGAGGTACTGGAATGGCTAGTGGACTTTCCAAGAGCTCTTCCACAAAGAGTAGATCTGCTCAGACAACCCCACTTCGACAGGTATCACAGAAACCTCCCCGCTCTCAATCTGACTGGCTTTCGACTGTCAAAAGTCTTGTCAGAGCGAAGGGGTTTTCAGCTAAGGCAGCGAAGGCTATCGCATCAGCTAGAAGGCCCTCTACCTTAGTGTCTACCAGTCGAAGTGGGACGTCTTTCGCCGTTGGTGCAGAAACCAGAATTGTTTCCTCTCCAGTACCTCTGTGACCCAAATCGCCAGATTTCCTGGTTTTTCTCAGGGATAAATGTGGTCTGGCAGTTTCGACCATCAAAGGATATCGGAGCATGTTAGCAGCTGTGTTTAGGCACAGGAATTTAGATATCTCCAACAACAAAGATCTACATGATCTGCTAAGATCTTTTGAAACTTGCAAGAAACCCTCGTCTCAAATTCCGAGCTGGAACCTGGACGTGGTTCTTCGTTTCCTGAGGTCCTCGAAGTTCGAACCTCCCCAGTCATCTTCTTTCAAGGATCTTACGAAGAAGGCTCTGTTTCTTTTGGCTTTAGCATCTGCCAAAAGAGTTAGAGTTCTTCATGCTCTAGAAGGAAGGGTAGGTTTCAAAGGAGATTCCGTGATTTGTTCCTTCCTTCCTTCTTTTCTAGCTAAGAACGAGAACCCCTCAAATCCTTGGCCAAGGAGTTTTGAGGTTCCAGGCTTAGCTCCCCTGGTAGGGGAAGAGCCAGAAAGAACTCTTTGCCCTGTGAGGACTTTAAGATACTACCTCCAGAGGAAGAAGTCTCTTAAGGGCATTAAGGACAGACTTTGGTGCTCTGTTAAGGATCCCAGTAGACCATTGTCTAAAAATCTTTGTCCTTCTTTATTAGAAGCCTCGTGAAGGAAGCACATTTGGCTTGCGGTGAGGATCACTTCAAGCTTTTTGAAAGTCAAGGCTCACGAGGTAACGAGCCCATTCCGACGTCCGTTGGCTGTTTTCAACAAGAATTATCACTCCAGAATCTGATGAAAGCAACATTCTGGAGATGCAATTCAGTATTCACGAACCACTACCTTAGAGACGTCAAGATTACTTACGAGAAGTGCTTCGCGTTAGGCCCGTATGTATCGGCGGATTCGGTGCTGGGGCAGGGAGCTGAAAGCATAATCCTTTTGTAAATTTTTTCCCCTATTGTTTGTGTTGTGTTTTTATGGTTGTTTGAAAGAGGATGCGGGTAGGCATCTCTTTCTATTCGTATTGCTAACATATAGAATGGTTAGGTGATCTGTTCGTGCTAGAATGCTCCCTGCATTGGCAGAGTGGTCAGGCTCTGTCATTTAAGAGGGCGAATCCCCATTGACATGATCCGACTTGGATTCTACTGAGTAAGTGGATATCAAATCCCTTCGTAGACCCAAAGAGTCTTTTCAGCTGTAGGTCACGCCCTCGCTGTGTAGCTCTTCAGGCTTTGCAGACTAATAGACAGTAACTATGAAGTCTTCAGCCTTATCAGGTAAGAACCAAGGTTGTTAGTATCCTACAACAGATGTTGTTTCCCCTTTTTCCTTGTTACCTCTGTCTTTTTCCCCCTCCACCAAGGGTGTCAATCAGCTAAGTATATATCTGGCAGGAAAGTTCATGTACAAAAATGATATTGTTATTTTACAATAAAGTTTTGTACATACTTACCTGGCAGATATATACGATTGATGGCCCTCCCAGCCTCCCCTCAGGAGACAGGTGGAAGAAAAATTATGACTGGAAAGGGGGATTGGTTCAGACACCTGCCACCCAGGCGGCGGGTGGGGGTAGATCACCTGACCTACCTGTCGCATTTGCCGCGAGTTTTTGAATTCTGTCGTGACGTCAGAGACGTAAGCTAAGTATATATCTGCCAGGTAAGTATGTACAAAACTTTATTGTAAAATAACAATATCATATTTAATATTGTAGTAAATGATTGCAATTTGTGACATTTATTTTTTCTTTATCTTCAGTGATATCACAAAGACAGCTGGCACTCACAAAACATCACAAGCAACACCAA
>NC_061089.1:4465989-4470989 GCF_015104395.2 Macrobrachium nipponense | reverse complement strand
ACGAAACCAAAGAGAAAGAACCACAGAAATCTTCTCTTTGTTCAAGAAAACAAACTCCATAACCACAAAAAAGGGTCACCCGCAAAAGATTAATTCCATCTCCATACATAAATATGTGACACCACATTCATAAGAAGAGCACTCTGGTGAAAAAAAAAATATTTCCTCCATTTGGTTAATGACCACATCCACATATATTCACTCTTATTTCTCCAATAGCCACATGTTAATAAAAAAAAACCCACCACTCCAGGAATAAAGAATAATCACCTCTATTTCGGCAAATACAAAAATATTTACCTCTATTTCCCAAATACTCCATGTGGAATAAAACAAGCCTCCAAAAAATATATCTCCAAAAAGGAATATCAAAAAATGAAATCCTATCTCCAAAAAAATGTGCACTCAAGGCATCTAACTCACACACTCACAAATTTTGCCCCATAATCTCCTCAAAAATGTGTCTCCATTTGCAACAAAGATGGCTGCAAAATAATTGAACTAAACATAGCTTTCATCACCATTGGCAAATATCAAAATGGCCAAAAACATATCTCCAAAGAATATATCTCAAATTATAACTCCAAAATAATATACCTCAATTATAACTCCAATTCTCCAGAGTCAAAAACTATAAAACTCTCTCCATTTAGCATAACTGCTAAAAAAAGGGCAAAAACTCGGGAAATAAAACTGCCTAGAAAATTCTAGAAAAAATCACCAATGTGCCACAACGCATTATAACAGAACTCCAAATTCAAAGTGTCTTAGCCAAGACTTCTCCATATGCACTACGACATAGGCCATTAGAAAACTTAACCAAGTTTCCTATCTCTCACAAAGTTGTCACAAATACAACAAAGGTATTGTGCAAGAAAACTCATTATTTCTGGAAACACAAATATCCAGAGAAAACATGTAGTGCCATTACGTATGCATTCAAAACAGTGCAAGAATTTCTCCCGTGTATTTCTCTACAGCATCAAATAGCTGAAACACAAACACGTTCCTGAACAAGGACTCTAAGTCACGAACTGAGATATTAAAAAATATTCTCACCAACTGGAGAGAAAAAATAAATTCAAATTCACCCATGATGAAAAAAAAACTTGTGTCAGCGATGGCTAACTTCCAAAAAAGGAGAAAAGAAAAATCTACGATATTATCAACTATCTCCCGTGATTCACTAGATGTCAAGCAATTATCTGCTGAACTCATAAAAAAAGAAAAGTAAAACAAAATTAATGTGATGTTAGTTCCTCCCAAATTCAAAAAAGATTTCACCACCCTTGATAGCATTACAACACCCACGTATTAGTATAACAAAAATCAGTATCAGAAATATCATTATCACAAAATCACCAAAATTTTGCTATTAAAAATCACCAGTATTAGTACAAAAAAACATCACCAATGTTAACGCTTGTCCACTCACCAAGGAATTCAGCACAAAATTCAGCAAAAGTTCAGCAAGACTCAACACAATTCACCAAGATTCAGGCAGATTCATCAAGATTCAGCAAAACTCATCATTCGTGAATGATTGAAATATTCTCCAAAGTTACAAAAACTCAACAAATAACTAAGACAAGACTTCTCCCATATATTTTATTGCAATAATTCTCCATGAATAATTATCTGTAATAATTATAAAATAATCTCCCATGAAATATCTCAAATCTCATGCAAAGTATGTCTCCCGTAATGATAATTATACTTAAGCAACCCTCACGTAACACATCTCAAGTATAATAATTATTAATAATAATAATAATTCTCCATAGCAATAATTCTCTTGCAAAGATCTCAAGTAAGGGTGAAATTCAAATAGCATACACAGTAATGCTGAACCTTATGACACACAATTTCTCCAGCATACACCATGATATACCACCATTGCCACACCCACACAGACACAACACCATTCACGGCACCGGGCATCACCATACATCACCATTTTCAAAGTAATCCCTCCAACACAATTAAAAAAAATAATAATAATCTGTGTCTCCCCTTTATATTTGTGTCTTCCAAGGCACAAGGAAAACATACACCCATACAATGCATTTCAATTCTCTTTTTATTTCCTTTTCTCATCATCCAAGAGAGAACAAAAATCTCTTTTCTAAAAAAATAAAAAAAATAAAAAAAAAAAGACGTCGGGCGTTTCACTTCATCAACTAATCAATCAGCTGATGTCTTAGTATTCATTGTCAAGGCCAGACTTGTCTTCAACAGCCCGACAAAGAAAAAAAAAAAGAAAGGAGGCGCTCACCCACCTGAGAAAAAAAAAGTTTCTCCCCCCCAATGAGCATTGACACTCCCCCGTCAAGCGATACCCCTCGAGGTATGCCAGTAGTACCCATCTCCCCGCAATCCCCTCTTAGGGAGGCCAGTAGTACCCTCCCCATGCGCATGCACTATCCCCAGAGGCAGGCCATACTCCCCTTGCAATGCCCCTCTCTGAGCCGGTTAGCAGAAATCTGCTGAGCCCGTAAAATTGTGTGGCCGCTCTGTCTCCAAGCTAAATATGCTATCCAAGCACAGTTTGCATGCATAAACACATCTTTACACCCTTATGTTTTAAACAAAGACGAATGCGTCTATTATAAACATGCGTGAATAAAGAAAACGTGTCACTTTGCTATTATGGGGAAAGAAAAAAAAATTTTTTTTACCACTTGAACCAATCCCATTTCACTGAAATATTTAAAAAAACATACACAACATTCTTTAACATTCACCACTCCATAATGGGAACAAAAAGAACTCGGAATTATCTCGGGATGCACTCGACATTACACAAGCAAAAGTCACACTGAGTGCACCCACTGCTGCTAGGCTGACTGCCTGGGCCAAATGCTGAGTCCAATAAAATCCTACCCTCTCCCTTTTGCACAGGCTAACGGATAGATATTTCTCATTTTTTCTCACTAGTAACTGAAAACTAACAATTTAACAATTTTCCACAATCCCACAAAGGCTTTGTTGTTCGAAAACTATCGCTAAGCCATAACCCCTTTATTTTCTAACTGGTCACCTATCTCTTCATTGGCGTTCCCAGGCATAAAAAAAACCTTTTTCACCGCCTGCCACCAAAACCTGTAATGAGGATATTTCCTCATTATTCATTTGGTAAACGTGTAACTCGAGCGTCAAGGCAAACCACAAACAAACCTCTCTTTCTCTCTCTCTCTCTCTCCACCTCTCTCTAGCACTGACACCTCTCCCTCTCTCTCTCCACCTCTCTCCACTCTAACAGGTAACCAAAATGAGAGAGTTGCATTATAAGAAAATACATTTATTAACAACAAAAAGATAATGATCCAATCAAGTCTTACAGACTAACTCAATTCAATTAAAGCCCCAACAAAAATGTCTGAATCGTAATTAGTCACCAAAAGTCTATTTCCCCCATCGGGAATCTCCCTCGGTCCCCCCATTGCCAGAACCTCGTCGTTTCAAAGACACAGAACACATCCCATAAGTACACACACAAGTTTAACAATCAGCGATTAAAGATTGAATATCCTCACAAAAATGTCAAATAGATAACAAGCCACTCTTTGGCTAAACAGTTCAAACTCACCCAAGCAGCCGGAATAATAATAAAAAACCACTTCGGAGAGCACCACGGCATCTTGTCTTCCTTCCAAAGACGCCTCTATCAAAAATCCCCCATAGATTTTAACAGGAAGAGGCGCACATGCACATATGAATGCACAGTTTGTTAGCGCCTCACAATACTAGCTGCATCCTGTTTCACAAAGGCACTTTGAGAAGAGTTCATGACCTGAGTACATTGACTTGTCTAACTAAGCAGTTTTATGTCACGCCACCCACAGAAACTATTCATCAGCTTTCTCGGGTCGTTGCTTCTCCACATTCCATAGGTCACAGCAAACATATTGGCAATATATTATTAATCAAAAACCCTAGGCATATATATATATATATATATATATATATATATATATATATATATATATATATATATATATATATAAAACTGCAGATCTGTGTGGAAAAATGTCCACGTTATAAAAAATTTATGTAATAACTATAAGATAATAGCATTGTAAGAAACATTTTTGCCACAACAGGAGAGTAACTTTCTAAACAATATTGATATTAAGTTTGATTCCATATCGTCGTCACCAGGTAGACCTAAGTCAAGCTCTGGTGAGAGGAAGGCCATTTGGGGGTCTAGCTTTTTTAGTTCATGAGGAGATCTCTCCGTACGTCAGGAAAATACCCACAAGAGATGAACGCTTTTTATGTATAGATATTAGTCTGGGTGGTAGCACGATAAGGGTTATCAATTGTTATATGCCCTATTATAACGGTTCTAATACTGAGGAATACTTAAATAAATTAGGGAAAATGAAATGTCTATTTGAAGAACATCAGAATGATCATGTTATTGCTGTAGGGGATTTTAACGCTCACATTTCTTCAGAATTTGGTGCAGAATTATTTGGGTGGTGTGATGAATACGACTGCTGTGCAGCCGACATCACCTCATTACCACAGGATACCCCACGGGATACCCATACGTGGGTAAGCGATGCTACGGGTCACACGAGGTGGCTGGACCATGTCGTGTGCCCTGACTCCCTCTTGAGTGCACTTCGATGTTTTAAAGTTTTTCTAGGAGATAGGCTCAGACCACAAGCCTCTGGGTTTTAAACTTTGTGTACAAGATTTTTCAGCATACATAGTAGCAGGGACCAATAATCGCAGAATAACTTACGAGGTTAGTAATAATGATGAATATAAAGTTCGAAGCGAGAAGTCACTAAAAGAAATAGAGCTTCCAGTTGAGGCAATTGTCTGTAGAACAAGGGGATGCAGAGACAGAAACCATGTATTTCTAATTGAAACATTTGCTGTCGATCTTGTTGAGGCATTGATTAAGAGTGGGGATACCAAAAATACCGGGGAGGTACAGTGGTGCTCAAATCTCATGCGACATGCTTCTTTTTGTATTGTCCAGATTC